>NW_018217315.1:0-2051 GCF_001263595.1 Phalaenopsis equestris | reverse complement strand
ACTATCACACTTACAATTCATTAGCTAAGAGCGCTCGAATGAATATAAATATGTGAGAAAAGTCCCAAAATAGTCTAGACCATTTACATGAGGCTGCTTTAGTCTAAGAGTTTATAGAAGTGTCAAAATATTTCCTGATTACTTTAAAATTAAGCTCTAATAGTTCTCTAGGGATACTATTTCAGCCCCAATTTAAAAAGACTTGGGAGTATTTCGCCATTTTTATAAAGTCGGGGACTAAAATGGATACATGTAAGTAGTCAAGACTATTTTAGCACTTCATTCTAAATTATTAAAACATGAGAAAATCAGAAATAATAATCTGCAGCATGATTTCTGTACAGGTTGACACTGCAACTCTTCCATATGATATTGCTCTCTAGAGGGTATAATGTGCTACAGTGTGTTAATCTTAGATCCCTGCAAGATAATTGCTATTGTAAGACTGAACAAAGAGACAAAATGAGAAAAAAATTAAGCAAAAAAATCCAAACCTTTGTATTTTTTTTAATATATAAATTAGAACTTCCCAATATGATGTTGATGATGCTTCTTTCTTCTAGAGTTTGAAAAGGAGCTGAATTTAGAGCATGTCTTCTTGAGCTTTGCTGCCTGAGACTTTACTGCCTTCCTTCCAGCCATTTCAGCCATGTAATGCACCACAGCCTATTTCAATTACAGCACACAAAATTTCATAATTGCATGCATAGAACTTTGGTGGGATAAAGTTTTTTTACTCAAAAAAGCAAAATTTATATCAAGATTTACCTGTGCTCCCATATTGGCAACATGCCTGGGAGGAACCTCTAAAGGATTCTCTTCCATTTGAAGCACGCACAGCTGCGTCAACATTCCGAACGAATCCGGCAGCACTTTGATCTGATTGTTACTAATATCCAATTCCTCCAACACCTCAAGGTTGCCAATGGCCCTCGGCAACAACTGGAGATCAGCAAAGTTATTGGATACATTCAGCCTCACAAGTGTTGTCACAAGGCACAAACTCTCTGGGATGGATTCGAGCTCGTTGAAGCTGGCATCGACCTCCTTAAGCTTTGAGAGTGAAGCTATCGTGGTGGGAAAGCCCTTGATGTTGTTATATCTCACCGAAAGGATTTCGAGAGACGAAAGCCTTCCAATTGCTTCAGGAAGGCATTTGAGGCAATTGTAGTCAGCCCGAAGCTCTGCGAGTGAGTTGCAGTTGCCAATTGTGTGAGGGAGCTCCTCAATGTTGTTTGCCTCCATGTTTAGCTTCTTTAAGTTGATGAGATGACCAACTGAATCTGGGAGAAAGGAGAGCCTATTGGAGCTGAGGTCAAGTTCTGCTAAATTTACTAGTTTTCCAATGGTGGGGGGAAGGGAAGTGAGCTGGTTGCCTCTCAGGTTCAGGTGGCATAGGCTGAGGAGGTCGCCGATGGACTTGGGGAGCTCGGTTATCTGATTTGCTCGAACGTCGAGAGTTCGTAGCAAGGAAAGGGATCCGACTGAGGTTGGAATGGAATGTATGCTGTTTTCAGAGAGATTCAAAATGGTAAGAAATGAGAGCTTTCCTATTGAGCTTGGCAGCCAGTCCACATCATCCATCAGCCTGTTCTGAAGATTCAGTTCTCTGGTACCTTTCTTCAAAGCAAGTTCAATCAGGCTTGCCAGTTTGATTAAGCTTAGTTTCTCATGCTCATCAACTGCAGATTCAGCATCAGAGAAATAAATAGAAATCATAAGTATATGCAGAATGATATTTAGTTGTTGCTATATATAACATGCTTTAATAGGTCAGAACTGAAGAGCTAAGAAAAAGGCTGCATTTCAACCATTTATTATAACATAATTTAATAAAATATTATACAAAGTAGCCCAATTTAGTATGATTGGATAAAATATTACATGTATTTGATTGTTTTGTATTTTTAAAGGGATATGGAATTGTGGAGTTATTAGAATTATTATTTTGCTATATTAATATTATTACATGGAACTTAAATTTATAATAGGAATCTATATCATTTATTAGTATAATTTATGCTCATTATTAGGGATATTCTCTTTTTTTT
>NW_018217314.1:0-2049 GCF_001263595.1 Phalaenopsis equestris | reverse complement strand
GTTACATAGACATAACCCTATCCTAGTTTTACTCAACTAACTTGTCAGTTCCATTGGAGTTTGATGTAGAACAACAAAAATTGATAGGTTTTGAAAGAAGGAACAAGATATCTCATTGGTGTGTGATAAGTTAGACTGCAAGAAGTTCTGTTAGAAGACCTTAACTCAGAATAATCAACATAAGGGATTAATCCACAAGACCAACCTTGACTAGCTTGGAATGTAGGGCATACTCTAACTTCCGATGGACCAAAGCCAAACTAGTGGATAGTTTAAATAAGATCAAACTAAGTTTGACAAACCTTTTATTGTCTATGTTGAGTATATTGAAGAAGAGTAAAACATACTTCAACCCAGATTTATTAGCCAAATGGCTTAACAACTGTACAGAGGTCAATCAACTTAATCACACTATGTTGATGCCGTATTGGATGTACTCCAACTTCTAATGGCCCTGAAGAAGGTTCAATGAATCACTGCAATGAACTAAAATGAAAGGGACATATGTGATTTGTCGCATCTCAAGGTTACAAGCCCAAAAGACTGACAACCAAAATTAGCCCTGACTAATTTATTGTTAACCAACTTGACCACATTGTGATGGTTTCATTTGAGGCGTGCTCCAATTTGTGCTGGATCAAAGCCAAACTTCTTTCAGTGTCCAATAGAATAAGCCGATATGATAATTAGCCTAAAGGATTGATCTACAAAACTGATTCTGATTGGTCTGAAGACAATAAACCTGGTCCCATCATGTTGGTGTTATATGAGGCGTACTCCAACTCATGACAAGTCAAAGAAGTGTAAATTGTACTTTTTGTGCAATGTGTTTATGTTAAATTTTTTTTCTTTCAGATTGATTAGTTGAATTGGTGTGCTGAAGAGTTGTTCCAATTTAAATAAGCATGAACTTTATAGATATATTTGGATGAAGGAGATCACATGGAGTATTAAACATTATCAAAATAGTGACTGAGATAATTTAAGGATGAAATCCTTAAGAGGCTTCGATGTTAGATTTTGAAAGATTACGATTTTATTGGAGTTTTTGATTTTGTAATGGTTTTGACTGATTTTGATTGTTGTGTTGTTTATTGTAATTTTTACTGTTGTGATTTTTTCTTTTAATTTTCATGTTGCTTATTGTGATTTTGATTATTTTGTTGTGGTTGATTTTGAAAATATGTTGATTAATGTTGTGAATGTTTATTTTGACTATTTTGACAAAAAAAAAGGTTTGTTTTTTGTCGGGAGGGAAGGATGTTTTAAGGTTCTTAAGTGTAAGAAATTCTAGACCAATATCTATCTGAAAATTGATTTATGTTCAGTTAAACATCATCACGATAAAATTTTAAGATTCATTCAGCATCACATTCATTCAGTCAGAGATGATATTAACTTTAAACAAAAGAACATAATTCATTTATAAACATTTATATTGTCAATGCTACGTTCTTAAAACGAAACATCAAATTTTCACAAACATAAGATGTTGTAAACTTCAGCAGTCACCTATTAGAACATGAATAATATCATATCTTCAAAACTGCGTTGACCTGTGCTCTGCAACATACTGTCTTATAAGTAGTTAAGTGGATGCTTTGATCTTCTTAATTTTGTTCGAAGGCCATTAAGTGCTTGACTAAGTGTTTCCTTTCATTACCAAAATTGAACCTCATGGTAAAGGGATGGAACATGATCCGCTGAATTTTCTAGACTCAATGTCTTGAATCTATTACCAGAAACCATATCACCTTGACTCAAAAGTTTATTCAAAGCTATAATGATCAATATGTACTTATTCAAAGCATCCTTCCCCTCTGTATAATGGCAACTCTAACGCTAGGTATATAATAGAGGTCCCTAATTTTAGTAATTCTTTGCCTTCTGTATAATGACACCTCTGACACTAGTTCTGGTGCCTCTAGCACCAGGTTTTTGTATGTTGGCGCCAGTTCTTGGGTTTCAGGCACTGGAATCACAAAATTCTCTATTTTGACTGTAAATTTTCTCCTTTTTACTACTTTTGCTCTAAATGCCTAAAATTGA
>NW_018217313.1:0-2049 GCF_001263595.1 Phalaenopsis equestris | reverse complement strand
ATATATATATATAAATGTTTCTCTAACGAACACGTGCAATGCTGTATGTAATGATTAATGACTTGATTGGAAATATAATACTAAATGTCCACCTTTTTGAATAGAATAAAATTTTCATTAATAATTTTCTTTGTTATTATTATTTTTTAATATCAGTATTAAAATAAAATAAAGTAATCAAACGTGCATTGATTATTTTTTTCCACAGCTAATTATGAGGGTCAACTTGACTAAAAAAAACCCACCTTTCTTCCCCGAATAGTGTCGGTTACGCTCACACTTAGGAGAGATTGGGATGCCCATGTGGGCTTTAATTTAAACAAGAAAATCTAATGAGTATTTAAGAAATGCTGTCGGTCACGTGACCGATCTTAGCTGTTGTATTTGTGGCGAGGAAACGTGACCGTGCGCCTTATTTTGAGGATCTTACTAGAACTAGCAGAACACTACAGGCTTTTCAAGAGTACGGAAGCTTCAATCACGTGCGCGTGCCGGCTCGATACGTTGAACTCTTACTGGACCGGCCACAGTTATTTCGGATCTCCACCGGCGCGCATTGCGGCTGGGCGTAGTTGAATCTTGATTACACGGATATGAAATTAATAAAATGAATCACCTAATTCTACTTTCCCAATTATTTTATTTGTAATGAATGCTATTTTAACTATCATAATGGATTTGTCCTTTTAAAATTTATGATACATCATTTTCCTCCCCAAATTAATCAGTTGATTTAATTGATGTTTAGTCGAGTTTTCAAGTCGGTTATAATGATGCTTTTTTTTAGTGGAGAAGTCTAAGAGTTTATAGAGTAGTTGGTTTATCCTTTAATCAAAATCATTTTATTTTGATTACTGACTTACTGGTTTTGACAAATAAGCTATTTGTATATCAAAGTAGTTTTATTAATTGCTGAGAAATTCTTAATCTTGCAAGAGAATTGAAGATTGTGATACTTGACAATTGAGTACTTTTGTCGGTCCCGTCATCTTATTTACTCACACATTCTTCTTTTTTTTTAGGATTTTATAGTTTAATTTAAAATTTTCAAGCTTCATTGTCATTGAAAATTAAAGCTCAGTAGTATCATAATGAATTTCAAATGCTCATTTTAATCTTTGATGATATTGCTATTACCTACTTAATGATGAGTATCTCCTTAATGATGAGCATCTCCTTAATGATGAGCATCTCCTTATGAGAAGGGCTCTTAAAATCATTATAAGGGGAAGCTTAGTAGGCCAAAAAGTTTGAGAGATTTTTGTAGATTATGAATTTACGTCAAATCTTCATGACTCGGGATATGAGGTTTCACATACTTTCTTTATGTATTGCATGATATTTCATTTAAGCTTAATTTAAGTAAGAAAATGCTCGATAAATTATTATAATGATGGTAAGCTTTATCTTGACTCTATGCCATAAAATGCAAATCATCACCCTGATACTAATGTTTTGTTATGTTGAAAAATGATCCCTATGAGGAATAGCTATATTAATGGCATGAGTTAAAAAGTGAATTATCATATGTTTTAGATACTACATGAATTTATTATGTTTTAGATACTACATGAATTTAGTTTATTACCGACAGTGAAATATCGTCGGTAATAATGGATAACTCCAGATAATATATTTATCTACGGTTTAGCTACTACAAAGTTGATGTAGCAAAAAATGCTTGTTAGTAATTCAATTACTGATGAATTAATGACTTTTTACATTAACTGATGGTTAATCAACACTCCATAACTATCATTATAGAACAAAAAACATGTCATGTTTAACCGTAGCTTAACCATCAGTTAAATAACTAACGAAACTGTCAGTAGAAAGTGTTGCAGTTCTGTCAAAAAAGTGTTGTGGTTCTGTTGAAAAACTATCGTCAAATTATTGGTTAACCGTGAGAATTTACTGATGGCTCTATCCATAGCAAAAACACAGAACTTTGCCCATACGTCGCTTGTTTAATAGAGCGTCGGAAAAATATTTTTTGTTCGATAAACCGTTAGTGCCACCAAAAACCGTCAATAAGGTTCAATCTTTTTT
>NW_018217312.1:0-2049 GCF_001263595.1 Phalaenopsis equestris | reverse complement strand
TTTTTTTTCATCAGCCCTTTTCCTATTCAAAAAATTATTTCATCACCTTTTTTCCTCTCCAAGACATATCTCCCAATTACCGAAGGAAATCCTGCACTTTTTCAGCTGGCAAGGGCGTTGTTACGACATTAAATCAATGGAAATCCCTAGAAAAATCAGGTTCATAAAACATAATGACACCAACTTTCTGAGCCCCTAGCGCCTATGCATTAGGTTTAGTGCCTAGGCATCAGGTCCCTGACAACTACTTTCTACCCTCTTAGATTTCTGAAGCTATTCAAGTGCCTACATTCTAGGGGACTGGCATTGGGGCGTTGGGTCTAGGGCTTAGGCGTCAAGGCCTGGTGCTGCATTTCTACCGTTTCAGTTTTGAGACCACTTTGGGTTATTTTAGGCACCTATGTGCTTGAGATTGGTGTTGTGGCACTGGGGCTGGCGTCTAGGCACCATGGCCTAGTGCTGGATCGCTAGGCCTAACGTTAGGGTGCTAGTGCCTAGCATTGAGGCGTCGGTCTGGCCCGATGAGTCCGAATTTTCATTAGAATCATCCAAAGAAAGATTTTTTTATCTGTAAATTATCAGAGAGTGTGTATAACTAAATTATAGTCCCCTTTTTATGTGTCTTATTTCAAAGACTTTAATGTCAATGGGTGTGCCAGAACCCTCGGGTAAGTAGCTCGGTCTGAACCCCAATTTTAATGAAATGTGTGTGGGAGAGTTGTATGACTTCTCTTAATCATGGGAGACTCTGAATGGATGGGGAATAATCTTTAAATATCACAATGATCAATATACATGTCTTGTATTAGAACTCACGCCACCCAACAACAAGCTTACCCGGGCAAAATTAAATTAACGACGACCCGAGTTTCGTGCCAAAAGTAAGCAACGAGGAGTCCTAATGGATGTTTGGAAATACGAGAATCAACCTGCATAGAGAAAGGTTCCATAATGTCCCAGTTTACATGCAACACTCATGAGATCAAAAATTAATACCAACAATATAGAAAGAAGAACTTCATGGTGGGTGTAAGATTTTTATTAATCATGGAAATCCAAACATATAAATGAATGTCACAAAAGCCTTAATAAATCTACATTTCTTCACTATTCATAGGCTAAGATTTTCTTAAAATAAAGGCAATTTATTTCATTAAAAATTAGAGCTACGTCATAAGAATTACTTGAGGGCAAATAATGGTAAGTTTTAGGGGATTGGCATGCATCAATTTTTCATATTTTTTATACTTTAATTTTAGCTAATTCTTCATTTTATTTCATGATTTTATGCTTTTGGAAGTTTGGATTTGTGTTTTACAGGCTTTAGGAGGATTAGCACACAATCAGAGCTAAATAAGAGGTTTTAGGAATTTTTAGCATGGCTTAGCCATGCCAGCTTTTGTTGTCACCATGCCAAGTATTTGAAGTGACCAAGCCAGTCAGCGACCGTGGTCATGCCTGCTCTTGCAGTGTTGCCCAAACATCCTTTTTAGTGGTAGCCACGCATGAAACCAGTGTGGTCATGCCTCCTCTATAGAAGATTTGTGAGGCATACCTATGTCGGAAGGTGGCATGATCACGTCACCCAACCTGAGAGAGTGGCTTAATTACACCACTATTCAGGCGTGGTCATGCCGTCACATCCAATTCAAACGAAAGATTTTAACAAGCAAAATTCTGATGATTTTGAAAAGAGTTCAAATAAAGGCTTTAAAAAGAACATTAAGGGAAGAATTTAGGAAGTATTTGGAGAGATTTCAGAGGGGAGGCTACGGTTTACATAGAGTTTTATTCTTCTTTTCTCTTGTTATTTGTTATTTTTTCTTACAGGTGATTTGAGAGATTTGTTTAGTTGCTTTTGTAATAGATGGTTTACATATCAATATGTTTTATTTTTATTTTAATAAAAATGTTGCTTCATGTGTTTTTTCTCTCTCAACTTGAGTAACTAAACTTATTTTTGTGGCTCTGTGATTTGTGGATGGTTTTTCTGACTATTTTTTTCTTTACATGTTTCTCATAATATGTTTTTTGTGTTTTTGATGTTAA
>NW_018217311.1:0-2048 GCF_001263595.1 Phalaenopsis equestris | reverse complement strand
TTTTTTTCTAATGTGACCTTTTTAATCAGCATGAATCACTGTGATAAAGAAATTAATAAATAAAGAAAAAGAGATATGCTCATGAATGGATTTTGAGGTTCATATCTCTTTAATTCCCACAGACATCACTGAATTGATGCATTTCAGAAGTTTCACAGCGGTAGAGTTATAATTTAGTGTTTCAGTGTTGGATGAAGATCCAATATACATACAGATAAAAGAGAATTAGGAGGAGACAATTCAATTTTTGTACTAGAAACCCCTAGAAAAGGAAAAAACACGGTGTATTACCCATTTTAAAAAATCTACTATATAAATTATAAGTACATTAGACTACTCTTCTCTTGAATTAGAAAATTATAATGTTGATGTATAATGATAGTTCAACAATAAATGTTGTAATGAGTCACAAAGGTGATAGTTGATTGCTATGAAGTTAGTGGCCCTCTATGAATGTTGTAAATAGTGGTTGTAGTGGTTTTAGTTGAAGGTTGTGTTAGTAGTTGTTCATGCATATATATGGTTGCATCTGGATCATCGACTAACCATAGAGTCCGTAGTAGGGAGTTGCATAAGATGTGGCCACATAAGTCCAGTTAGTTATATTGGCCATTGGGGGTGAGCTGCAGTAACATCTGTGGGCAACAGAGACCGAATTAGCAATTGCATGATCCATGGACTAAGTAGGTTGTAGTTGGTCATATAAGTTATAACATTGAGTTATGATAACATTTGTAGGGCTATAAAGACATGGGTTGTGGAACACATAAGATGTAGTGATGATCTGCAATAACATTCGTAGGTCATAAAGGTCGGGGGTGGGAGCTGCATGAGTAGTGGACCACATAGGTCATACTTGGCCACGTAGGTTCTAGTGGTAAGCGTAATAATGTCTTTAAGTCATAGAAATTGAAGTAGGGAGTTGCACGAGCTGTGGACCGTCGTAGTTGGTCATATATGCCACAGTATTGAGCCACAATAATGTATGTAGGCCAGAGTTAGTAGCTGCATGAGCTATGGACCACAAAAACCATACTTGGTCATGTAGGTTGTAGTGAGCTACAATAACATTCGTACGTGTCATAGTCGGAGTCGAAGCTACCTAAGTTATGGAAAACATAGGTTGTAGTTGGTCACATAAAACGTAATGGTGAGTCTTAATAATATACTTAGGTCACAGAGGTTCGAGTTAGAACTTACATGAGTTATGGATCATGTAAGCTGTGGTGGTAAGTTGCAATATTGTTCGTAGACAACAAAGGTTGGAGTTGAGAGATGCCTTAGTTGTAAACCACATAAATCATTGTTGGTCATATAGGCTATAGTGGTGATCTGTGATAATGTCTGTAGGCTACCAAGATCCGAATTGAGAGCTACATGAGTTACGGACTACACATGTCGTAGTGTTGAGTCACAATAATATTTGTAAGCCATAAAGGCTGGATTTGAGATTTGCATGAGCTATGGACCACATAGGTTATGGTTGATCACGTAGAACGTAGTGGAGAGCTGTAAGGAGAAAAATTCAAGAGTTTGATAAAGTCATCGTATTCTGAGTACGTCAGTTGTAAGCAGTTATTGTAGGGAGTTATTGTCAGATTCTTGATACAACATTATTCATGATCTCGTATTAGGAGTGTATGATTACATCACATGTAAGATGAGTTGTTAAACCATCTTCAGTGTGCTTTATTGCACTGTATTTGGGGTGCATTATTACACCATATTCGAGGCGTGTTCTTACACCATTTTCAGGGTGTTTTTTTGTACCATCTTTAAGATGGGTCGTCCACCTTTTTCATAGTGCATCGTTACACCATCTTAAAAGTGTGTCATTACACTATCCTCAGGGTGTATCATATCACAACGTTCAAAACCATACACTACTCCTTATGGCGCTTCGTTACTTTGTAATGTTGGCCATTATTCTACACGATGCTTCATTACTCTGCAACATTCATCGTGACTCCGCAAGCAACTTCGTCGCAACCGACAGGGGACGACCAATTGTAGTTGACAACAACGAATGAACAGTGGTTGACTATGGT
>NW_018217310.1:0-2048 GCF_001263595.1 Phalaenopsis equestris | reverse complement strand
TGCGTTGGGTTGGGGTGGGGTGGGGTGGGGTGGGTCTTCATTCTGAAATATTTGGGTAAGTGTTCATCAAAGACAATGTGTCAGACAATCATGATCATTTCTGTGGAAGGTTGATAATATTTGTTGTTTCATTAATATCCTATGAAGATAGTCGTCGACAATTGTGGAGCAAGTTTGTTATTGAGTCAGGGAAGCAGTTGCTGAAAGGCTTTGAGATGCACAACCTTGTTTTTTTTATAGAAGATAATGTGAGGATTTCATATTAAGTGGTTTGAAAGGCATATAATTAATTAAATGGGTGAAAATGGTATGAGCAACAAATCATAGGTTGGCAGCCGGCCTTGCAATAGAAGTGTTCTTATGGTTTCGATTAGATGCCCATGTTCGTTCGATTACAACATATTGTTCCATTATGTAAGGGTAACTTGCTCTAAAATGGCATGATGTAGGAGAAGTTTTCAAAGGTCGGAGTTATTGTATTCGCCACCTCTGTTGAAGAGGCATTGATTTCTTTTGCATCATGTTTTAAATATTTAAAATATTTTAGTAATTTAGATTTTACTGACAAAGGAAATATTTAGCAAAAAAGAGACAAATCATCTATAAATGAGACATAGTATTTATAATGTTGACCAAAGATAATTGGAGTTGGACCTCATACATTGAAATGTATTAAGGGGTTTATATTTTTCATTAGTGTTATGGGGAAATAGGAGATGGTGGCTTTTATCCAAATACTAAATGTGTAGAACTAAGAACTAGAGGGAATTCATAATTTATTATGCTACATAAACGCTATATAAATGTAATAGAGTTTATGTTGTGGGGTGGCCCTGATAACTGTGCCAGAGTTCAACGTTGAATACTTTGGGGAGCATGCTCCAAGCTAAATAATGATTGCTAGAATTTTAAATTGGATATAAACCATTACTACATTAACTATGTATTAGAGTCGGTTAGGTGGTTAAATCCTTGTGGAAGCTACAGGGCATCAAAGGATGTAAAGATGTTGTTGCTAGAGATAAGTTTTGGGACAAAGTAAAGATTTGGAAGGATATTGAGCCCAAATTGAGGATTGGGATAGAATATTCATCGTCATTCTTTGTTTAATCATAATGAGTTGGAGACCAAATGTTTTCAATGCTAAAATTCAAGTGTGAGGTTGCTCTTGAATAAACTAAGCCAACATTAACTTTGCTAGGTGGGGAGTAATTCATGATGTAGCTGCGCCATCATGAGATTGCAGGATGGCCATTTTTGTTGCAAATTTGGCATTGTATAATGTTAGAAGAATGTTAAACTCCCGTTGTTGATTAATAAGTAGAGGCATCTCATTTTGAGAAGGTGGGATTGATGCTTCCTCGGACTCTAGAATTTGAGGTAGTGTACTTTGAGCATTGAGCAAAGAGAGCAATTTGAATTTGCGAGTTGCTTGTGAGCCTGAGCAAGTATGTCGGATCTTGGACGAATAGACTCGACCTTGAACGAGTACTTATGAAGAGTTGAATCTAAAATGTTCTTCATTCTCTTGACAAGTTCAAGCTATTTGTGAGCAAACTTTTGATGACTCAAACAAGTTTGTATGACCTCTAATCGAGTTCATACATATTTTTCGTACTTCATCTTTCATCATTCTGACTTGATTCTTCTAACTAAGTATTTGGAATATTTGAAAAAACATCTAATTTCTTGATTGTATTGTATCTTTGAAAGATAACTACAAAAATAAATAAAAATTAATAAAATATCTAATCTTGTTGAGTTAGTAGTTGAATTAGAATTTAATCCTTTATGATTCGTTATTTTTCTATAATTTTCATGTAAAATTCCATAAATATTTTCTTGCTTTTTCCAAAATCCTTATACTTTCTTTTTCCTTTCAAAAGCATAGATCACTAAAGTATAATGATACATGAATTCTTACTACTCTCTCAAGATAAGAAGTTGATTCAGTGCAAATAGGTGTTCGACATCAAATATAAAGTTGATGGAAGTATTTGAGAGATTCAAATTCAAACTTGTTGTGAAAGGTTTCATTCAAGCATATG
>NW_018217309.1:0-2048 GCF_001263595.1 Phalaenopsis equestris | reverse complement strand
ATGAGATGAATCAAATGAGTCCGAGATCATATAATTTGATGTCGTTAAGACACTTAAATGTAGAAAATATTATTTGTGATCAAGATAATTAATATGGACCATTCGATGGAGAGTTCTGATATCCATGCTAAATTTACTAAAATATCCTTCTAAAAAACTATAAATAGCCCTCTTCTTCACTTGAAATGGGAGGAAAGAAAAGAATAATAAAACTCATATTTAGTCAAATGATTATTAAATTATGTATTAATCATAATCATTATCATTTTCTATTCCCTATATCGATTACCTAGTAAACTTTATGTCTTCTGATTCCCTCAACAAATTGTTCCATTGCTACAATGCACTCACCAACAATACGAGATCCTAAGTCTCAAGAAATTCAACAGTGATCTTCTATCATAGTATGTAGCGACATGCTCAACTTGTTTTGAGCTCATAGCCGAGTGTAGAGAAAAGCAATATATGCCATAAAAATCACCGACTGAATTGGGCCATATTCTTTTGCCCCCTTTTTATATTTAATATGAACGAATAAAGTAAATTAATTCATATATAATTCTTGCACGTTTGGTGTGTGTTTTGATTAAAGCTTTAGCTCAAAATAATTTTTTTCGAGTCTTACAGGGCTCGTATCTCATCTGTCTTGTTGGTTCGTCGTCGGTCTGATCTCCTAATCTTGGAAGTTCTTAAATGAATCTTGTCACACCCTATGCAGGATATTCGACGAGACTTACTTCCAAAATGACTTACTCACTTTCAGCGCGTCTTTCCACTACCGAGCGGTTGAAACTATTTCGGGTTTTGGAGACTCTGCTTCAAGCTCAACCTTGAATACTCGGTTGATTACTTACCTCGAGAGAATGCTCTTTCATCTTAGTTGTTCTTTTCTTTGAGATTCATATTAATATTTTTGGTGTATACATATACATATAGAACTTTTGGTGTTTTAAAGCTATACTAAAAAGGTTGATTTCACTTTTAAAAAATAATAATGGTACTATTTTTAACATGATATTAAAGATTTGAGTGTTGTGTACTAAAATATTGAACTTTATATGTGAAATATGTAAATACATAAGAATTGTGGGCTATTGATGTGAATGCCCCAAAATTCTATATCTTGACACAAACGCTAACAAGCTTCAGCCTTTTTAAATTCTGTCGATACTGATGTTTGCATCACAAATAACATTATTTATCCCACCACTCACCAACCTCTAAAAGTTCGCATTCATTTCACTCCACATGTTAATGACAGACAATCCCGCACGGGCCACTTCGGTTAATAATGAACGGTCCCCAAAAGGTTCTCTCTATTGGATACGGCCTTCTAACATGGACCAATTACAACCGGGCAATTCACCGGCGTCTGATGGCGTGCCCCCAGCGGCTTACCCACCTCCTATCACATAACTACTACTACTCACGCCTTGTTCAAAATAAAAATAAAATAATAAGCCGCCAACTGCCCCCACGAAGTCTTTCATTTCAGTTGAGCGGTAGGTCTGAAGTCGGTGGAAAGTCTTTATAAAATCTCGCTTTATTTTAAAACCAATTTTCATCTCCGTTGCCAACATAACAAGCAAAACTAGTATCAATCAATGATTCACTACTAAAACCAAATTGAAATCAAAGTATACACACCATTGAATACCTACTACTTTTTCAACTTTCACTCTAACAAACCTACCCATCACTATTCTTTACTTTCTCTTTTTTTTCTCTGTCCGAATATAGCTTTTTTATCAGAAACCAGATTCTAACAGCAACCAATTATAATATTTTTCCCTTCTTATGTACAGAGACTAAAAAACCGAAGCATGAAAATCAAATCATTAGATCTTTTGTCTATGAGCAGGACCTGATGAGTCCCAAGTTGTATAGATTCCGCTTCACCAAGTTGCCCAGATAGAGAAGACCGGAAGGTTCGTCTTGGTCCGAACCGGGCCGCTTTTGTCCTGCTCGGATGGGCCGACCCTCGCAGGCCTTGAGGCTGCCAGCCCCAATACGCTCGATGACGGCTTCGATAGTCTTCCGGTCGGCTG
>NW_018217308.1:0-2047 GCF_001263595.1 Phalaenopsis equestris | reverse complement strand
TAGTAGACCTACCTAGCATAAATTCAAATTGATTAAAATGAAGTCCTTCAATTTATATACATTACATGAACATAATGACTATTTATGATCAAATCATTTCTATAGATAATTGGAAATAGTAGAATTGGCAGGTTAAGTTTTAGATGTAGAGCTCACATTAGACATGCACAGCACAATTCTCTTATTTAATTTTAACTGGATTTTTTTAACATTTGTTTCTTAAAGTGCCAATGTTTTACTAACAATCGTGCATGTTAATATATTTGCTCAAAAGTACTGCTTAACATAATTATTATAATGGTGTAAGGCTCACATGGTAAAGATTTGAAAATGCATATAAATCATAAGTGCTTGAGTTTGTTAGGGCATAATTTGTCATAAACGTTGGAACAAGAATAGCCCCCGTGATTGATCGCATTACGTTTTACATATTGACAAAACTATAGAATTAAATTATATAGTATCATGGCATCTTGTTGATAAGCATGCTAGTTAAGTTTGACGTTGACATGAAAACAGTCATGCCACTCATGCATGTTAATTATTATTGGAGATAAACTTCACCAATAAAACTTATAAGCTTATCAGTAGTTTCACTTGTTGAAGCAAGATTAAAGCTACAGAATGTGATTTGCTCACCCTTAGAATGATGACCATATATTTTATTGAGTTGGATTTTTATTAGATAAATGATTTAAGGTTGAGTAGCAGAAACATTGAGGTAATTTTAATGGTTATAATTTTTTTCCATGTAGATTATTATTTAATTATGCTTTGAAATGATGCAATATAAACATTATTGGGATGTAACATGCTAATTATGTAAGATTTTAATGCACCACAAAGATGGTGTGTAGCCATAGTCATATTAAAGAAATTCAGAATGTTAAATTCTTTTCAAAACCAATCGAAAAAAACAAAATTTACAGTTAAAACAGTTGAAAGACAAAAAGCCACAGAACAAAAAAAGCAGCCGTGCAAGTTGGAATAATAAAAAAAGGAAAATAAGAAAACAGTATGCATGAAAAGTTGTAATTAAAGAATGAAGATAAAAAGTGTGATATAAACAAAGCAGATTGGCATCGGTGCCGAATGTAATTTTTGGTAAGAAAAATCACATATTCAAATGAGATAACTATATCCATTGATGGGAAATGCTAAGAAGGTGATCAGAGGATAAGTGGTAAATGTAAAAAAGAAAAAAATAATAATGAAATATTTTAGGGTTAATAAACAGACTAGAGATACCTTCTCTGAGTGCACCCAATTGTATAAATTTCAGTGTGCAATCGTTCCAAATGACTTTGCCTAGAAATAAGCAAAAATGCAGTTCATACTAGCTGAAACTTTCAAATGAAAACATTGAAAATCGCCTTAGACATCAACAGGTTAAAGGTTTAAAAGAAATTACCTATCCTCCAATGGAATATATGGCATCCAAGCCATTTTCATAGATTTCATAGGAATAATTTCTTCTTTTTCTCTCTGTACAGATTTCACGCCAATTTGATCAGAGGGTGGAACAGGAGAAACCACCTAAACAAAAAGAGGGAGAAGGGGTGAATAGAATGAAACATTGCATCCAAGCTTCATAAATAAATAAAAAAGATGGTTATCTTTAATAAAATTAGCATACGAAGTTTCAAACAACTCATATTGTTTCAACTGAAGAGAAAGTCATAATAAATTTGTTAACACAAAGAGAGACATAAGCTTTTTTTTGTGTTCGTGAAAATACCCCTCTTAACCCCATATTGCAGAACTATATAAGCTGTTAAAAGAATATCCTAATTAATATTTATATCAGCAAAATCCATAACAATAAAATATGATAAGAAATTAAAGCTTCCACACATGTCTCTCCAAGTTACATGCAGATACCATCCTTTGGCTTTTTTAATATTAACATGGAAGCTTATTTTAGTGTGAAAAAGATATTGCAGTGAGGATTAGAAGCAGAGGGTTATAATGCACAAAAACACAACACTCCCAAAATATAAGGGGTGATGTTTGGGATCGCTTTTGTATTTTATTTTCCTTTTTTTTT
>NW_018217307.1:0-2047 GCF_001263595.1 Phalaenopsis equestris | reverse complement strand
TTCGATCATAAATTGAGTTATAATCAATGAATTTTAAAGTCGCTTAAATTTAGCTTAGGGTGTTGATAGCTTATAATGGCTTATGAAGTGATGTTTACCAAATGTATAATGCGATATATGTGTCACCAGAAAAATATGATATTCGAGATATCAAGAAGACTAACAATTAATGCACAAATTGCATATGATGTGTTATTTTGTGTTATGCTTTGTTATAGCTATGTAAGTATATCATCATAATTTGGAAGCGAGTGGGATGTGATGACTCTTAAGTTGAGTGTAAGGCCTAAAATTCATTATTGATATAGCTTTTGCTATCTCAAGCTCGAGTTTTACACACACACTTTAGATGACTTAGAGCCTTCCAAATCTATTATCGTGGTGCCACATACATGCATCCAATGATTTGTGTTTGAACCTATAGATTAGGTCCACGTCCTTGGCATAAACTCCCCTCCACATTCATTATTAACCTTAGCCATCACATAAGGTTTGATACATATATGAGTTATTCCATTTTGTTTTCATTAGTTTTGATGCATAATAAATTGAATAGTTACCCAATATTGTTGTGTCAATCATTTACTAATTACAAGTGTCGAATCTTAATTGAAACACAAGTCATTGTAACCAGGATCTTCTCTTGATATTGGGCATCTTGACATGTTTATGATCTTTGTTTGATTCCATTATTTTGCCATGGTTTTTATTTAAACTTTATAACATGCACATTATCATGATCATGATCTTTATTCAATCGTGCACATCTAACTGCGATCACATCTTCAGTTTGATCATGTTCATCTAGTTGTGATAACGATCTTAATTCAATCTCATGTATTTTGTAGAGAATATGCCTTTTTTTTCATTCAAGTATATCTTCTTGCTATGATCGCCATTTTCGTTCAATCACACATGTTTATCACCATAAGGTAATCATGCTTAGAAGCATGTTCCTTACAAAAACTTCAAACCTCATAATTAAAATAATTCTTATTTAAAATTAAATTGCATGTAAGGAAAATCACTTAGATATATAATCTTAATTTGCTTTACATTCATCTACGCAGACTTATAGAGTACATTGATTTATTATAGTTAGTCTTGTATTGCAACATTGTGTGCATCTTATGAGGCCCACATTCTCAATAAGCTAGGGTTGAACATAGATCTACAAGTAAGTATGGCACATGATATATAAGCCAAGAAAAAGTGCAGGACAACCTAGTGGTTTAATGAGAATTATTAAATCAATTAAGCTAGAGCATTGTGACTTAGATTTATTAAATATAGTGTGTGTATTTATTTGTTAGTTAAAATAGATTAAGCTACTGCATGAAAATTCAAATTCAATTTATGTGCTAGAAATTTTCAAGAAGATTCATAAGAGATTCAACTATAATTAATGTGTATGCATCTATAATACAGACTTGGCTATAAAGGATAATATTTAACTTACATGATAATTTTGAAATCTTAATGACTGAAACAAAGAGTTGACTAAAAGATAAAAAAATTTTACGTGCTAAGATCGAGTTTGTGAATGTTCAGTAATTGAGTTCAACAGATTAACCCACAACAAATGGAATGTATTAATGAAATATACCATACATATCAGTAAGAAGTTTGCGAAGAAAAATGAATTGCTTAAAAATGTTTTATTTATTTATTTGTTTATTTGTCCTTACAGGCTATCTAGTTCACTCTATTCAAAAATTCGTTACATAAGCATTCAAAATTTAGTTTAAAAAACATTTAATAAATAAGTCTAAACCTTTTTAACTTTAAAATGCATTAGTGAAAAATATTTTCTCTAATTTGTTGAATGCAAATTATTATTTATGATTTTTCTTAAATTTAAAAAATTGTAGAGATATAAAAATATACTTTAGAAGGTTGAAACTCATGAAAAATGTTTTATTATGCTTTATAAACTCATGATAAGCGTTTGAAGCATTTTGAGATGTGCAAAGTCATTTAAGGATTTCGGAACTTGATAAAAATTATGAGAAAATTTTAGCATACATCTAACCTTATCTTGACCTAC
>NW_018217306.1:0-2047 GCF_001263595.1 Phalaenopsis equestris | reverse complement strand
CTCTTTGGCCTTAATTACTAAAATGCCACTCAATCTTGAGCTTTAATTTGTTCTCTTATCCAACCAACATCTTTGCACCAAATCATTTATTCAAGTGCTTAGATTCTATTGATCAAACCATCTTATCCTAAATTAGTCCCTTTCCCTTTAAAACCATTAATTTCTGGCCACCCAATTTGAAAATCTATCTTTGCTATCAATCTTAGTCGTTCCCTCCCAATAGCCCCTCCTCTCCCCAATTCATTACCATCCTCTCTCTCTCTCTCTCTCTCAAAAACTCTTCATCCCCTCCAAAATCGAGAGAATTAAAACTGATTCTCCTCAATTCCTTCATCAAATCAGGAAGATCAAGAAAGACAATGGCAAGAAGGATAAGCCCCCGAGAAATGATCTTTCAAGCAAGGGAAGACAACCAAAATCAAGTAAGAAATTAAACAATAAAAAACTAAGGTATAACATTTTTCCCCATGCAAATTCAAAATAAATAATCAATCCATGTTTTCATGCAATTAATTTTAGTTCACCACTTCTTTTTCAAAAAATTTCAAATTAATGTATTTTGTTTTTTCAATTCAAAGGGCTATTAATTTAATTATCTTCCTACATGTTTATGTGATGTTGATTCATAAATTCACCATGTTTCTTGTTTGGGAATTATACCTTTTAATTTAATTTCCTTTCTATAAGTTTATGTGATATGATTTCAACAAATTGGCATGTTTACATGTTTAATTCATCAAAATGGAACTTTTTTTCCACCAAACCAGCAGGCTTTTATCATATTTGTGTAAAAACATTTTTATTAGGTGTCTTTATACAAATTTTATCATGATTACAAGCAAGTTTAGTCAAAACCAATAACCCTTTGTATGTGCTTCATTTTGTAATTTTAAATTACTTTTATGTGTACGTTATTATGTCAAATGGCATATGTTAAGTGAATTGTTCATAGGGCTTTTGTAGTTTAAGGATTATATTATGCAATTAACGTTTAACTTCCCCTTAATTCATAATTAATGTGTTAACCCATGTAAAACCCAAAAATTGAGGGCCCTCCTTGCATATTTATTCATGGTCAAAATTTTTAGGGTTAATCACCTGGCTAGCATGTAACTGAACCTTATTTACTCTAATTTGCATTGGCCAAAATCTGCAAGGATTAATTACTTTGTGAGTCACTTTAATTAGCCCAACAAAAGCCTAAATGTTTCTAAATATCCCTTGACTGAAACCTAAAATGTCTAATTATCATCCTAATTACTATAAACATCACAAACAACTCTTAAATTTAAAAATTAAATTAATAAAGCCAATAATAATTTAATTTACCCATTAAACATCTAATTAAACTATTAAGAATCTAATTAATGTCACAACTAATTAATTAAAGTCTTAATTAACCAATTATATATTTAATTAACATTTTATATCAAATAAATAATTAACTAACTAACAAATCAAAAAATAATTTAATTAATACCTTAATTGAACTTTTTAATAATTTTAATTAAACCATTACACATAATGAAATAACTTAATCAATTTAATTGTCTTATTAAATAATTGATTAATAACTTAATAATTTAATTTAAATAATTAAAAATTTAACTTAATAATTAATATCTAATAAATTAAACAATTTAATTGAATTTTAATAAAATAATTAAACCATACTAATTTAATTATTTTATTAATTAACTTTAATCAATTAATAAATAACTTTTCATTAAACTATCAACCCAATTTGAACCTGCCTAAAATTTTAAATTAATTGAAATAATGAGGGGAAGAGAAAGTGTGTATGTGTAAATATATGCATGCAAGTAATGTTAAAGTTTTTATGCATGTATATGTATGTATATCCAACAATATATATATTTGTGTGTGTTTCGTGGCCAGTTGGCAGAGCAACCTCTCTAAAGGTCGTAAGTCATGTCAGATCTCGGGTTTGAATCCCCCGTGTGTAAGATATGGTACTCGAATCTATAGCACACCTAGGGATGCCAAGGGTCGTCTAATAGCCTCGGTCCATTCCTTTCCTAAAACC
>NW_018217305.1:0-2046 GCF_001263595.1 Phalaenopsis equestris | reverse complement strand
GAGGCGATAAATTATTTTCTTAGACTCCATGACATAAGTATTACCAAGGTATTGATGTGATCGGTGGCCCAATTTGTGTTTGAATGGTGTGTATGAGGAGATTGACATGCAGGATAGGGAGGCTAAGTTGTGAGGTGCCTTTGTGGTAGACTAGCAGGAGTTTGAGAACTTTAGTGATTATTGAGAGGTTTGTGCATTGATTTTCTAAGGTAATTCACGACAACGACCAAGTTGAGATGGGTGATGATAAGATATGGCATGGAGCCTATTAATTGGTGTATAACAGAGGATTGGAGAAGAGAGTGAAGGGGTGAGGTGCATGAGATAAACTAGATGGTAGGGGTGTGGAGGTGGGCTTATAAGTTGCCCTGCCTGCTTTAGATATAATAGTTTTTCCATGTTTGGTTTGTTTGAGGTTATAGCTTTGGGGACGTTTGATGACTTGAATGCCCAATATAATCGAACTTGTCGTCTTAGTTTGCTTCCAATGTAATTCGATGCTTCCAAGTAAATTTGTTGCATCGATTTAATTGATGCAAAGTCAACGCTATATCCGTCGCAATACTGCTTTAGGTTTTGTCGTTTCTTGAATGCCTTTTGCGTCTAATTATTGCACACAAATAGATGCAAAATCCTCCGCAAATATAATAAGTTATTTTCCACCGGTTTACAGTCATAATTTAGACACAAATAATGGCATAAAAAAAATTTGATGCAAATATCATATGCTGTTTTCAACATGTCCTGGAGAATGTGTCAGATGGTAAATTTTGAGAAAGAAGAAGTATGACAAATTTTGACAAGGTAAGCATATGAGTGAGAGTTAGAAGTAATCCTTCTCCTGAATTTAATAAGAAAAATAAAGGTATTATTGCATACAAGTATTAGATTGGAGCCATTGTAGACAACTATTGAGTGTGACCGATCAGGCTGGAGGTGATGTGAGTTGTTACACCTAAATCTTGATACCAATTGAGAGAGTTTGGTGGGGGAGCTGTTAAGCGAGACTTTGAGGAGTAGTAGAAGAGATTGGTTGATAGTTGAAGTTGGTCAATGCTAGCAGTGAAATATAGAGTATCCATTTTTGCCACAAGTTAATTGACATATTGTTTAAGATCAATGACCTAACTTGTGTGAATTGTCTCGTGAGTAGAGATCGTCTCGTCTCATGGGATGTAGTTTGGTGTGAATTGTCATTTTGAACGCTTGAAAAGTAATGAGTAAGTCATTAAAGATGTAGTCAGTTGAACATTTGTCTATGATAATATTGTTGATTAGTGTCTTGATATCAGATAGGTAGTGAGTCGCACTTTTTTTGTGCATTGTGATATGGTGTAGCTCATTTGTTAGCTATATCACTCGAGATCTGTTGGAGGCTTGTAGGCGTCCTTTGTTTGTGAGCTAGACGGTGGCACACATGGGGAGTTTTAGAATGTAAGGTGTTGTAAAGGAAGTTCGATTGAGTTGTTCCTGTAGTGTCTGTGATGGCTTTGCTGGGGCATGAGTTTGTTCTGTCCAGGAAATTGTCGAAGCCATTGGATGTAAAGAGTTTTAGGGTTTGAGCTCTCCAAATTGGATGGTTGTTGTTGGGGAGTTGGGGATGAATGATAGATTTGAATTTGGACATGAGAATTTTGTAGTGGGAGGATTAATCAATGAGGGTCTCATATTAAGAGATGCGAGCTCGTCTTTGAATGACGATGTGGATGAGTTCTCCATTGAATAATGCAACCTTAGGAAGAAATGGATGCAGCTACGCTAATAGCATTAATATCATATGAATGCTAAAGAAAAACTCATTGGACTTCCAGTTGTAAATGAATTGCTTGTATATGAATGCAGTGATCAATTTAGTAAAGTATATGAGAACACATTACAGAAGTATATGCACCATGTGTATATAAAGTCTATGCACCATGTGTATATAAGATAGGGGGTGTAAAGGAGCCGAGCACAAGTGAGCCCGGGCTCAGCTCATGTTTGGCTCGTTAAAAAATATCACTGTTCTTAATCGGCTCGTTTATATTTCGAACACAAAAAGTGTGT
>NW_018217304.1:0-2046 GCF_001263595.1 Phalaenopsis equestris | reverse complement strand
TTTTTTTGTTAGCTGATCTTAGATTATGACTATTTGTACATTAGAAAAGTTTTAATGATAGAGAAATTTCATGTCTTAAATTTTAATTCCGTATAGTTTTTTAGCACACACAGATAATGATGCAACAGAACTATATTTTTTTATATTGAAAGATTCTCGAAAAAGAAAAAAAATCATAAAAAAAATAACAAAGTAAAAGAAATACACTAAAAGATTGAAAGTTCAGGGGTTATCATATTTATAATTTGGCTATAATAATTATAGTTGACTATAGAAGTTATAGGTGATGATTTTAATAGTAGTTGACTATAAAAGTCGTAGTTGAGATATGATAAGTAACGTCAAGATTTTGCTTGATAATGTTATACTTCATAGTAAAACATATCTAAAAAAATAGACATTATTTTATCTAATAACGAGTAACACCAAAACCCGGTGGTTTATGTGAAGAAAGCTTGGGGCTGACAATAATCTTTAGAATGTCACTAAAAATCTGAAATTATTTATCTCCAACTACTCTTAGAGGTGATTATGATTTCTCAACTTTGTTTCTTCTGGATGCATTTTTATTTCACCTTAACTAATGTTCAACATTTAAAAATATATGATTACAGTCAAACTATGAAATCTTTCTGTCAAGTTAAAGCATAAATGCCTTAGATCAAACAAGCAATATTGACAAGCTAACTTTCTTGCAGTGCTCCATCCGGCCAACATTCCGTACACAAGAAAATTACTTAATATCCACAATAATGTTTCTTTTATTTGAAAATTATGCTTCATTTAAATATCATTTATCATGCACATTTTTCTCAGATAAGATAAAACTCATCTACCAATGACAGCAATACATCAATCCTATCTTTAAGGCTACTGAGACTTAGTATAAACAATGTCTGGAAGAAGAACAACATTTTCATGAACTTCTCAAGTGGAAAATTGTATAGCATAATGATCATTGACTAATAAGAGTAGGGCAACATGGTTTGACTGTACAGTAAGAAATCATCAGAGCATAAATCAAGCTGCACGTTACGTGCCTTCACATCAAACTCAAGATATAAGCAATCAAAATATTTCCACTCCTCTGCATTTGTAGGATGACTCATTAAGTTGGTTTCCCATGATCTGCTACGATGACACATCATATGTGGAGCAGTACACATATAAGTAAATAACCTCTAAAAATATGAAACAATTGATAAATATAAGAGATTTTTTGTATGAAACTTCCTTCGATCTTTTACTTTATTTATACTAAAGTTTAAATATAGGATAATGACAAAATTTGCACCGAATCTTTATTGCACTGGACTTGTAAATAACATATAACCGTTTACACAACAATCAATCATCTCTGATTTTAGCCTTAACTTAAATATCAAAATTTTAGTTATGTATAATACCTTTGGAACTAAATTTTCTTTTAGATTTGTCTCCTTCAACTATTTTGCAAATTGATTAAATCACTCTTGAGGCATATTAAACCCTGGTTTAATTTCTATCATTCTAAGTGCTACATATAACTCAGAATGGGATGTGTCATGCAATGAATTTTGATCATCATTCAGTAATTCATAAAACATTTATATACATACTACAAAATTCTTAATGAAAATGATGTAAAACCTAACCATAATATCAAATTTTTATAAAAACGCATAAGTTGAAAATGCTATAAAAAACTGACAATTCAAATTTGATAAGAACTTAGATGAAGGATTAAATCGAGATTACATTGGATTTGAGTGGAAGAGATTGAAAAGAATGATGCACTATAATGAAAATGCTGGCAGAATAGGGTTTGACGGTCAGGAGCTCGAGCGCACGGGGAGAAAAGGAAATGAGGACTTTTCAACGCTGGTTCAATATACTAAAGCATTTTCGACGACTTACATATACTATCAATGCCGTCAAATAGTAATTAATAGCTTAATAACCACTGATATTATCTGTCGGTTAATATAGATGATCATTACTTTCTTACATCGAAAATATGAGGTCTTGAATTTCTCACAACCTTAGCCTGTCGGTTTATGAGTCAGC
>NW_018217303.1:0-2045 GCF_001263595.1 Phalaenopsis equestris | reverse complement strand
AAAAGTCTCGTGTGCAGCATATGGTGATATCTCAGAGATAGTTGTAGAGCATCAAAAGCCCGAGGATGTCCTTAACGGGGAGTCATCTGTTGAGGCATTGGAAACTGTGGAGGCTAACAACAAAGTATCTGATAGTGAGCAAATCAACACTCGCTTCACCCTTCCAATACAATCGGTGCAAGGCACAAAGTAGGGTTCTTTTCATATGTTTTTTTCAAGCCTCTTACAAGTTCATTACTCAACCATTATCCCAAAACTTATTTGGTGTCATGTTTTACAGTGATAGTGTAAATGGTGTTGCTAGATTACGGCTTCCAGCCCCAGAGTCTAATTTTGCTGCATTGTCATCTTTAGAGTCGCCAACTTCTGCAATAAATCACACAGGGAAATGTGCACATGGAGAAAAGAGTGAACAAACTTTATCTATTGTCCCATACAACCAGCAGTTTGATTCTAGTCCCGGTTTGAGTGTTGATTCACTGTCACCTGGATGGAATGAGTTTACATCTATATGTGATATTAGCCCTTTATCAGATCCATCCAACAGCTCTAAAACCAAACAAGCTAAAATTTATTATGCAAAATTGTTCTCAGATAGAGA
Organism: Phalaenopsis equestris; assembly: GCF_001263595.1. Taxonomy (NCBI): domain Eukaryota; kingdom Viridiplantae; phylum Streptophyta; class Magnoliopsida; order Asparagales; family Orchidaceae; genus Phalaenopsis; species Phalaenopsis equestris. The sequence continues at coordinate 1,444 of NW_018217303.1, read as the reverse complement.
CACATTGTCTGGCGTTTCATTCCAACATTGCTTAACTGCCACTTCACAAGGTGGCCTTGGTGAAGGAAAATTCATAATTAATTCTGCTACTGGTGGACTGCACTACAATCCTGTAGATGAAACTCCTGAAATCTTAAAGGATGCCCACTCTCCTACAAAAACAGTAATAGCCAGCTCACTGAATCAGAAGCGTGTATCTCCTCCAAGTAAAATGTTGCATGAAGCAGGATCAAGTTTTTCGCCCGGCCTGAGGAGTGGCCGTAAATATGTCCTGCATTCTATTCCACAGTTTCCATCTCTTACTCCATACAGAAATAACTGAAAAAATAAGGGCACTTGATGTCCCCAGAAGAGAACAAATAAAGTTCATATGTTGCTCATTGCCATTGATCAAAATATTGTAGGCATTTCATTCATGGTGCTGATATTTGCCTGCTGGATTAATGAAAGGTATCAAACTTCAAATGTTTTCTGTTTCTAGAAGGCATCTCAAAGTTATGTTTGTGAGTTTTATAGTTACTAGTTCTGCAAAAGCAAGATTCATTGCTAAAAGCGAATGAAATTTTTAGATGCAACTCTTACTTCATTCAGGATGGTTGCTTGCATGCCTGCTTTGTTTATAGTCTCCAATTTTAAACTATTTTTTCCCTCCAAAGTGGAGTAGATGTAAATAGAAACTCATAAGGAGCTCATTTATTTGTACATTTTTTTTTTCCCTGCAGCTGAGTTATTGATTCTCTGAACCTGTCTCCATGAATTTGAAATTTATCATGTTCTTTAATTTTCTTGCTTTAATTAGTGTAAATGGATTGCTTACAAGGTTTCCAACAGTGTAGTTTGGTCATCTGCAATAAGTTCCCAGGCTTATTTTTTTTTGCTTCATTGCTAAACTGATTTCTTTTGAAGATATTTCTTTCACTGAGATCAATACTTATGCTACATTTTTTAGTGCACATGGGGTAGGATTGTATATATTCTAATATTGGATGTCCTATTAAATATTTAATAGATGTTCCATTAAATATATATTGGATGGAAGCTATGAAAAAGCTTTGAAAAAATTTGTGCCCTGAGCAGAAAAAATATATATATATATTCCAACATAGATCCAAACCAAATACATGATTAATTATCCCTTTCCATTATTGACAAATGAGACAGGCTTGAAAACCTGCTTTGCTGAAAACTTGCATTTCGGCTATGGTGTAAACGAAACGAGTTGAGTTTGAGCTTGTGGGCTCAGAAATTTCAACACCTCGACCTCTTGCGTTGAGGGTTTTTGGATGTAATCAGATTAAATTGTTAAAAGACATTAAATTTTAGATAAGACGAAGCCCAAATGTTTCACCTTCATTTTGTAAGGATTTTTTTATCGTGAGGGTTGAGATTTCCTATAAGCACAACTCTTACAGTAAATTACTACTCACGATAATAAGAGAGCATT
>NW_018217302.1:0-2044 GCF_001263595.1 Phalaenopsis equestris | reverse complement strand
CTGATATGATCAACGTTAGAAATAAGAATGACACATTCATACAAATATCAAAGGGCAAATTATATGACATGATAATAAATGACCAACATGAATTGGGTATTGCAACATGATTGTAAGGTGTGAACTCAATTGCACATAAGCTAAGTCTACCATTGCGTGGTTCTACTGCAAAATCAGAATAAGAGTGATTGAAGTGTTTCCAAGCTTCACCAGCTGAAGGTTGAGTCATTTGTTAACACCAATAGATCTAGTATTATGCCATGTTATGTGAGGAGCTATGCGTATAAAGAAAAACAACCATTAAAGTCGTGGAATGAGAGGAAATTAGAAGAGATGTTTGTGATAAATATTTTTTGGATTTTTACTTCTTCTCCCTTTTGGTTTGAACCTATCAGCATTGCAAAATCTACATTTCATTTTTTGTGCTTTTTCATTGTGATATAACATATTGTCATTAACACAACAATCTATTTTTTAAGATAGTAGCCCCAACTGTGACACTAACTTTTTAGTTCTATACAAATCTTCTGGAACTAAATTATCTTCAGGGTTCATCTCCTTTAATAATATTACTACCTTATTGAAGTATTCTATTGGCACATTGAAATTGAATTTGATACTCATCATTCACTGGGCAACCGATAACTCCATATGTGAAGTGCATCCCTCCCACAAATGCTATTTTGTAGCATTTAATAATTCAAAAAATTATTGTGTCTTGCTATTAGGCTCTTGAACCTCATTAGGCACACTCCCAACAAAATGAGCTCTATTGGTATCAACAACCATTTCCTCATACATATCAGAATCATGAATTGTTGGAGGGGCGTAACTTGATGAGGCTCCAACAAGATCATACTGAATATATGTTTCTTGTCAATCTGTGACTCACAAGAAATTGAAGACATCATCTCCTTCACAAGATTGAGCAGGCCAGAGTACTTCTCCTAATTTGCACAAACTCGCCAAGCTCCAAGGGTTGTAAGCCGAGTAATCTTCATCGTTTAGGTAGAATATCTTCAATTGAATCTAATCTATCCATCAGAATCTTTTTTTATTGATGAAATGCTTGCGCATATCAAGATGGACTACCTGTGGATTTGATAATTTGAGTCATACACATTTGCAAAGTTTTTTATAGCTTAGAACTCCTTTTGTTCCAAATCTCATATGATAAATTTCTATATATTCTACACCCTCAACTTGTGCATGATTAAGTTAAATTTATCTGATAATTATTTTGTTGGGATGAAACAGATATACAATCTCCCATTTAGCTAAATAGATATCACAAGAGCCATTTGAAAATCTCTCCGAACTTGTACAAATGCAACACGACCCTTTCCGGAATGTTGCCCGGATGCTATCTTGCACACATCACTAAACTCGCTAAAGTCTCTCTGCCGGATGACTTATTATACTGAGCTAAATTCTCGCATCAACACCACTAAAATCTTGCATAAACATTGCTCAAAAACTCGTAGCAAAACAACTCCACCATATCTTCTTTAAGCTTGCTTAAGTTCATGAATTAAATAATTCAAATCGGCACACATTCGGCTACCAAAAAATCATGCATCTTTTCATGAAAGTCATGAAAGTATATTTTGCTCCATTTCAAATCACCCCCTATCAAGTATACATACCACTCAACTTCATATATTTGTTTCCACAATACCTAAATTTAAGAATTTACATACATGCCATTTAATTTTGTGTGTTTGTATGTATAGCGCCCAAGCTTGGGCTTCACGTAAATGACATTTCACCTAGATAATATTAAGATGTTTTAAAATTTTTTTAAAAATATTTTTGAAATAAAATTAAACATATTTGATTTTAAATCAAATTATAAATGAAATAAAAAAAAAACATAAAAAAATGATCCTTAAAATTTTATTTTTAGTTTGATTTATTTTCTTCCAAATATTAAGAAAATAAAATGTATGCAAATCAAATACAAGAAAATTTACACACAAATCACTCCATCTTATGTATTTATACAGTTAACATCTAAATTTTAATCTATCTATATATATATATA
>NW_018217301.1:0-2044 GCF_001263595.1 Phalaenopsis equestris | reverse complement strand
CAAAAAATGACTTTAAAGCACATATGCAACTATGTGCATACCTAACATATAAAAAAATAATGATAAAACAAATATACATAGATCTATAAAACCTAAAAAATTATTCTAAAATTGAGTGTTATGCACGTAAAACTTCGTTCAAAAATTAAAATATTAACATCAGTATGTTATCCAGCTTATTGAAGGTCTTTAGAGGAGAGGTTACGAGCGACTTGCATGTGCCCAAATAAGCAAATATATTTCATTCTTTTTTTTAATTATTTAATTATCATTAACACGTATGTACGCTTCTATTTACATAGAAAAGTGCTTAAATCAGTGTACAGGAATTTAGCTAAAAAGCACAGATTAACAATAAAACGAGACTTGCAGCTGAAAATAAAGGGGGTGCCTTTACATATGTAGCAACCAATTCTTATGCATTAACTTATCAATCATTTAAATCTTAATTTTTACATACGGATCAACTGATGCTTTTATTTTCAGGATAGATTAGGTGATCAGCAGGTAAGAATGAAAATTTAGGTGGTGGATATGTTAATACATGGGAATTGGGAGGTACATATGTAAAAATTACTATTGGCAAAAAATTTAGCTTTCTTGGGAGAAATTATTACATACGGAGCATGTACGCAACACTATGTGATGCCTCAAGTAATATGCCGTCATGTATGCTATATCGGGCCCACCTCTCGCAGAGTTTATTGAAATGGAACCGCGGAGGTGATTGGGAGGTTAATTAGGGGTTACTGGGGATTATTAGGAGCATTAATTCTAATAACGCCGCAATAATCTCTCAATAACCTCCCAATATCATCCGTTGTTACACTCTCAATAACCTCCGCGGTTACACTCCATAATAACCTCATAATAACACCCCAATAACCCCCCAATAATCTTCGCCCCATACACAATCCCCGCAATAACCTCATAATAACACCCCAATAATCCCTCAATAATCTCCGGGGTTTCACTTCAATAACCTTCACGTGGCGACATATTACTGGAAGTCCGCACACAGAGGTGCGTAAGTGCTGCATATGGAATAATTTCTCCTTCCTCCTTAGGGAGACAAAACACTAAAGGCAATGGCTATCAGCTCATTTGACAACAGAAAACCTTCTGGATCACTTAGCCTGAAAAAGGCAATTCTCCTCCCCAACCCGCTACCACCATTCAACTCCAAATCGAATCCCTCAAAGGAGAAAGCTTTCCTATCCCCATTCATGGCGACCACATGCCCGCTCTCCACATGCGGCCTCCACGCCCTGCACAGAGACAGCACCACTGACTCCCCAAAGCACTTTTCAAACCCTTTAACATCCAATCCTCTTGCAGTCCTCAACGAAAGCATCACCAAATCCATGGCCATTTCCTTGTCCCTAACAATGCTGGTGTTGCCGTTCGCTGACACGCTTCCGGCTTCCAGCTCGTTGACGAACACTTCATACTCTTTCAGTTTTCTGGGTCTTGAGAACCGGACTCCATTAATGTAGCTTGCTGAGCTCAGGCCAAAGCCGTAGAAAGCTTGGTTCTGCCAGTAGGTGAGGTTGTGCCTGCACTCATGTCCGGGCTTGCAGTAGCTGCTGATCTCGTAGTGCTCGTAGCCGGCATTTTTTAGTGTTTCTGATGCCATCTTGTACAGGTCTGCAGATTGGGATTCTGCTGGTAAAGGGAACTCGCCGGGGGTGTATCTGTAAATGGAAGGTGCAGATTCAGCAATGAATAAGTGAAATTGCCATTCCCATGAATCATAAGTGTGAATTCAAGGTTCAGGGGATAAATATCTGAAAGCTGGGATGAATATTATAAACAGGTAAATTAATTCCAGTTGCATTTAAATGCATTAAAACTATATTCTTTGAGAATACTGGAGTCATACAATTGTCCTGTGAATTGCAAGATGTAAAGCAGTTGCACAGTTTCCAACTAATTATAATGGAGCTTCTTTGGAGGAAATCCAGATTAATGAGGTTATAATTGGGTCATAATTTTTCCCAACTATTAGTTTTTTTCTTTTCTTGTTTCTCCACAAAGAATTTTT
>NW_018217300.1:0-2039 GCF_001263595.1 Phalaenopsis equestris | reverse complement strand
TTTTTTGGCTAAATTCCTCTATATCTTTTTTCTTTCTTTCTTCTGAATTTCTTTGGAGTATAAATTTTGATTGTGTGATTTTTATGATTCTTATGTTGATTTTTAGTAGAGGCTATGGCTTGTTTGTCTTAATTGATTTCTATTAGTTTTTTTATCATCTATGTATTATGGGTTATTTTGGATTAACATTTTGTCTTGCTAGGAGTGTTAATCATGTTAGATCTACATTAGAGATCTATGTTGCACTGACACTTCGTTTCAATTAAGTGCATCTCATCAAACTAGTATAGGACAAATGCATTTGCTAGACACATGCTTGACTAGCTCGAATCAATTTTCAAGAGATTATCGATTTTAGAGTTAAATTCGCTAAATTCACAACCCTAACTCACTAGGGCCATTAACGATTCACCTGCTTGAAAAAAAATTCGATAAAAAACTTTGGCTCGTAGCTTGACTCGTTTATTTTGATCTGATCTTGATACAAACAAAACTCGAATCAATCTTCAAGCGATTATCGATCTTCAAGCTAAATTCATTTAATTCATATTCCTAACTCACTAGGGCCATTAATGATCCGATTTGAAGCCGGTTAAGATTGGCTTGAAAAAAAATTGATAAAAAACTTTGGCGCGTAGCTCAACTCGTTTATTTCGATTCGATCTCAATCCGAGCCAAAATTCGGATAAATTTTGGAGCGAAGATCTTTGAGCTAAATTCACAGCCTTTTGCTTGACTCAAGTCACACACACTGTCTATCTGTCCAATTAAAAGAATTAATAAAAAAAACTAATATACGTTACGGATATATGCATGTAATAAACAAGAAATTTTAACTTTAGAATCAAATTACATAAATAGCTTAAGTCATTTTTTCTTTTTATTATACAAAATTACAATACATAAATAATTTAATTGGTACTTAATATTTTTTTGTTTTTTCTTATTTTACTCTATTTTCAATGATTATATTATATTATTTTTTTATTTTTTATAAAATAATCAATTTTTAACTTCAAGTTAATGTAATATCTTGTAACTGTTTTTTCTTCACTCGGTTTTGAGCTAATTATCAAGTTTGAATATATTTTATATTAGTTGATCTTATTTAATATTTAATACCTTAATCTTTATATTTATTTATGCAACACTCAAATTTCTAATTCAGATAATAAGTTTTACTAACACTAACTTATTTAAAGTGAAACACATTTTTTTATACACGCTTTGACATGATTTAGCACCAAAGTGGTATGTAATTAAATATAAAGTGTTAAGTGTCAGATATTATAAAATATAAGAAATTTTTGGTATTTATGTAAATCTCCTTTATTTTTTGCGTAATTACTATACAAATATTTTATTTTTTAGAAATAAAATATCATAATGTCATTTAATATGTTTTTGTGCTATATTTTCAATTATGCATTTGTCACATATTCATGTTGTGTCATATCCATGTTTTTGTGTGTGCATCATAATTAGAGATCTTCGACCCAAAGTTGCCCTACGCGGAGGTCTACTCTAGTTATTTTCTATGAAAACAAAACCAAAATGGAAAATATTCGAAGACATATGATGACTTGGTGATTAATATTTCCATTTATTTTCTCCTATTTGTTTGGTTGTAGATTTTCTTTATTAAATTTTTGTAATCAGTAGCTTTGCTTTAGGTAGTAATTATCTTCTGGTTAAAAGCTTTATGGTTACAACTGATTAGGTTGTAGGTTGGAGACTGGTGGAGTCTGACAAAGGGATGAAGATTCAGTGCACATGGCGTGTAAGGGATTATGGATGTGGTATTGAGCTGATAAATAGAATATATGGAGCTTTGGAAGGTTCTGGACACTTCCCGGATCTTCACTTGGAGAAACCTAATCAGATTAGGGTAGAGCTCTGGACCCCTATAATAGGTGACTCAACTCTAGCTCTTTTGCCTTGTTTTAAATTAATTTCTATTTCAACTCTACCATTTTATTTATTGCCATTAAATTATTGTTCAGATGACTTGGATTGAGCCATTTGTTATGTGCTGGATG
>NW_018217299.1:0-2037 GCF_001263595.1 Phalaenopsis equestris | reverse complement strand
TTATTTTATCAAAACAACATGCATTGGTTTTTGCATTGTATACTCTTAACAAAGAAGATCACTTTCTCATGAAACAATGGAGAGAAGTAAGCTGAGAAATTAAGGAAATAAATAGTAAATTATTATCACCATTGAGATATACATAAGTAATATGTATAATAGCTCATGAAACAGTGGAGAAAAGTAAGCTGAGAAATTATAAAAAATAGATTATTATCACCTTTGAGATATCTATAGAAAAATTTATAAGAGGCATTTACATACATCACCCTACTCCTGAGTATTTATATTTCTAACACAAACTTCAATTTTTTTTACATTAATACCACCCAAATCATTCATAGCACATAAAAAATACACTATTTTTTAAAAGCGAATACTCCATTTTATGCATAGATAAGGTGACGCATGGGAAAAAAGTTGAAGTTTAGGTGTTACATATGTAATTACATAGGAATTGAGTGGTATGTTTGTAAAACTTCCTATTTATAAATAATCACGATAAAGCACAAAATACCTTTCGTTCGTGGTTATCAACAGATCCTATCAACTCTTTTTCATATAATACAGTCGAATTGTTTCAATTTTTGCATGTTCACTTGGACTTTTACAGCACGAAAAGTGTCCAAATACTTACAAACCAATCCACTAAACAAGAGAGAGGCTTTATGAAGATCACGTAACTTTACAAAATTGTCCGTGCTTTTTATCACAATCAACCATCCATGGCTTAACTGAAACTGATGCAATTAAATTCACATATCACGCTGCAATCAGCTGCAATCAGCTCTTTGTTCTGCAGAAACAGAACACCGCATCCATCAGCACTCTTCCAACATTAGAAAACAGTGATTTTTGGAAACAGAACGTTGTTATTTATGGAAAAAGTGCAGAATCCATAACTTGCTACCTTCCGAAATTTGATGAAGGCTATAATTTTTTATTTTCTCAGATTGGTTGCATTATGGAGGATCACATAATGAAAAATTAAGTCTCAAGTTGAACAATTATATTTCCCTAGCATCCTTCTATTTTTAAGGCCATTTCATTCTCCTGACGAACCATGGAACGAATGAGTATGTCATTCGAATTCTATTGGTTTCTCTTATTTAATAAACTCTGATTTATTGATTGATAAAAATCAAATCTTACATTTGATTATTCAACATGTAAAATCAGAAAAAATAAAGCTATTTCTCATTTATTGATTGATAAAAATCAATTCTCTTCTCAGCTTACAATTGAATATTCAACATGCAAAATCAGGAAAATTAAAGCTCATTCTTTTCGATTATATGATAGTCACGCTTAAAACTGTTTTGACATGATTCATAATAATGTATGGGGGCATTATACGTGTTATATCACATGTAAATTATATATACAGTTTATAACATTGATCAATGATTATAGATACATAAAGTTATTTTCCTAGTCAGATGTTTAAAATTTTAACTGCCTTTTAATAATTTACAGTCTATTTCAAAGAGAAGATTTACATTATTCTTTCCCTTAAGTTTTTTCGCTTCTCCTTTGGATGCACATTCAACAAACTTTAGTGAACTTTATTTTGTTTCTCCATTAAATAGAGTCAATATAACTCATCATTACCTCTTTGCAAGGCATCTAGTGCAATTTTTCTTCTTTTATTTATTGCTAACGATATTATTATTATTGGGACAGATTTGGCTCTAATAGGTTGTTTACAAAAATATATTCAGGACACACTTCATATAAATGACCTTGGTTCACTTAATTTCTTAGAGTTGGAAATTCATTCTACTCCCTATGGCATTTTCCAAAACCAACATAAACATACGAAGGAATTGATTACTTTGTCTAGTCTACAAAATCCTTAGAAATTCTATAAAAATTAAATGCAAAGTATCATAATGAGAAAGGTGTGCTTCTGCTTGATCCCACTATATTTAGATAATTAACAGAAAGTTTAAACAATTTGACAATTACCTAGCCTAATATTAACTTTAGGGTTCAAAAAGTTAATCAAAATCTCAACAATTAGATTTAGTTACTACT
>NW_018217298.1:0-2037 GCF_001263595.1 Phalaenopsis equestris | reverse complement strand
AACTCTGCAGATTAAATTCATTCTTTACTTGAAGCTCCTAAAATTAGCTTTCCACTCTTCTCATAATTTTTATATGAAATCAGCATTATACTTCTGAATTTTGAAGGACAAATTTTGCTCTGCAACCGAGCACTTCAAAATTGAATCAATTTTGGGCTCAGATCATGTAGAAGGAGCCAAGCCCAGCTTGAATTAAACTTGAATAGAGCTGAGCTTCGATTTGAATGAGGTAGCCCGAAATTGGATTGAAAAAATTGCAATTAAATCGCGATGATTGTACATGTCTATATGTTTATGTAATCAAGTAAGAATTTGCACATGTATTCATATCTAATAAATTCTTAATTTAACTAACTATTAATTTCTTCAGATAAAAAAAACAGAAATTACATAAAATTCAAAAATACGATAATATCAGATCCTCCTGTTAAAAAGTTTTGCATAAAATTTAAAAGCATTAAAATCAAGAGCATTTTACCAGAAGTTGCAATCGACAAACATATAAATGAACCAAGGGCGATAAGGAACATATGGGCGATAAGGCCAGAGGAGATAAAGAATTCGAACTACCAAACTTAACTGAAGGAAGTCGAGAAAGCTGAGAACTAAAGGAGACCAAAGATTAGAGTAAAGCAAGACATAAAGTAGGTTAAGGATACCGAATAAAGGGAACAAGTTGGATGGAATTAAATGGAAGTAATTCAATGAATGCAAAATGGGTGAAGATGGATGTTTCACATCAATCATCCCAACTTTAAAAAATTAGCTCCAACAAATTTTTAAGTGTATTTATCAAGCTTATGTCTCTTGTATCAAAATTTATAAATTATCACAAATAAATCTAAGTGTCCACTCTCTGGTATCCACAATCTATGGTGGACATAATAACATTTCAAAAATATAAAGGTAAATGTTAGCCTGATTTGAAAGAAATTTTATTCACAAAGAGATGACTGTGATCTCTAATAAGGGAGAGAGAAGTATCCAACCTTAAATTTGTTCTTACCAGAGCTGGCAGCCACAAGTTTTAAGCAAGGAATCAAGGGATGAAGATGATTTTGCTAAGGCTAATGTATCCTCAAAACTACATGGATGCTAGCTAAAACTGGGTCAATTGGACATGATTCAAATGCTTCTACCTCCACTAAATGCTGCTGAAACTCTCTTAATAAGCAAGCCAAGTATTGTCTAAGTGCCATTTGCTAATGGTCCTTGTTATTATACTTGATCAACATACAAATATTATTGGTCAAAATATTTTTAAGAAGAAAGTTCCTCCATAGACTTCTGCAAGCATCGGGCATAATGCCCAATAATTATGAACTCTATTCATATTAACAATATCTCCTAACGTGGCTCCATCTTAAAGTAGTAGTAAAGTTCTCCTCAGGCCCGACCTGCTAAGGTAAAATATAACATAAGTTATTAGGAATAAATCTATCTTGTAAAGGATATGATAGTCTTTGGTGGTTCAACTTGATCAATAAAATATAAATTAAAGACATATTTGGCCTTACTCAATACCCACCAAATAAAAAGAATACATTTGACATCTATGATGAAGACATTCTTATTGTGCTAATGAGCACGGTTTCTTGCAAATCAACTGTCAGTGCACTTGATGATCACTGAAGTGCACTTTCACCACAAATTATGAATGCGCTTGTCTAGCGTTCGCAAATGCCAACATGCAATCTAAGGTGCAAAGTTTCCTTTTTGCTTCACTTTTATCAACTAAATGTTTTGCACAGCGAGCAAATATCACAGCCTAGCAATTCACTCCAAAGGCGAGTTTTGATAGCATTTAGACTCGTCTGTACAACAAATTGATTCATTCATCTGATTCTTTCAATTTTAAGTTCAATTTTGTCTATTAATTAAAAGAGCTTTCTCATTTTAGCAATTCATTACATTTTTTTTTCTTTTTTTTGGTTAATATGCAGAATGACTGCAATATGTTATAATATATTTTTTTGTTTTGATCTGTGTTAATGATAAAATGGGATATATGATATTGTTATTCTTTTTTTTTTTTTT
>NW_018217297.1:0-2036 GCF_001263595.1 Phalaenopsis equestris | reverse complement strand
GTGTTGTTAGTTTCATGGAATCAAGTTTTGTTTGGAGACTAAACAACTCGGATTTTCTACTTAATTTTAATATATTTAAATCAATTATATGAATTTTCATGATTACTTTATATGAGATTAGATAAGATATTTAGGAAAATTATTTAAAATATTAATTTTCTCATTTCTAAGATCATTTAAGTTGATATTTTGAACTCCCTCATCAATTTCATCATCACCAACATCATTTGTAATGAATGATGTTGGTTTCATCAAAAAATAATATGTATTGATTCTTGAGTGTAATAGATTACCCTAGAAAAAGGATGGCGGCCGATGCCCTAAGGAGACTATGGGGGGAGATGAGGGAACTAGGTCTCGGCGTCTCCGGCGATCTCCACCGCCATGATTCAGCTCCTTCTCCTCTGCAATTCCTCAGAGACCATGTCTCTCCTAACATGCCCTGCATAATCTCCCCGTCGGCCACCGCCCACTGGCCCGCCATCGCCCGCTCACTCTGGATCGACGACGACTATCTCTGCAACACCCTCCGTTCCCAGATCGTTTCGCTCCACCAAACCCCCAACGGCCGAGCCGACTCCCTCGTCCCCCTCCCCAAATCAAGATCGGAATCGGACGAAGATCGCCTCTGCTTCGCAACCCCTTTCGTCCAGCAGATTCCATTCCCGGAAGCCCTCCGGATGATCTCATCTCCAACCTCCTCCCCCACGGCTCCCGTGGCCTACGCGCAGCAGCAGAACGATTGCTTCCGTGGGGAGTACTCCGCCCTAGCGGCGGATGTTGAACCCCACATCCCATGGGCTACCGAGGCATTCGGCTGCTTCCCTGAGGCAATCAATCTCTGGATCGGAAACTCCCTCTCCCAAACCTCTTTCCACAAGGACCATTACGAGAATCTCTATGTCGTCATCACTGGTGAGAAGCATTTTCTTCTCCTCCCCCCAACAGATCTCCATCGCCTGTACATCCGCTCTTATCCCGCTGCTCGGTACATCGCCTCTCCTGTGAGTCCCCTGTTACTCCAGCCTTGCTTTTCCGATTCATGTGACCGAAGTTAGTAAACTGATTTCTGCAAGTACTGTTGAAGATCACAGGAGAGTGGTGAATTGATTTTGGAGCTGGAATGCCCAGAGAGACAGGTGCCATGGTGCAGTGTCGACCCCTTTCCATCATCGCGTGAGGCCATGCTGAGGCAAATGGCTTCCTTTCCTCTCTACTTCAATGGCCCCAAACCATTAGAGTGCACTATCAAGGCTGGAGAGATTCTTTATCTGTAAGCCACTTACCATCTCTTCCTTCCTTCTCGTTTTCCTTTGGGTTCAGCCTCATTGATTTCATTCAGAAATTTATATACGTAGCACCCAATCCTTATAAAATTCTCATTTTTGCAAAACGAACACCTTACTTATGGATAAAAATGTTAATTTTACTCTTATATAGTGGTGACAAAGATAAATTGGGAGCTTGATTTGCAAAATGAGAGTTTGAGTGTGAGATAGATAAATGCATAACAATTGTGTGCTGTTTGTGCAAATTCCCCTTAAATATTTAATGAAAGAAAGGATCTTTAATAAAATTCACTCATTTTTTTCTTAAAATGCAGGCCAAGTATGTGGTTTCATCATGTTAGACAGACCCCGGACTGCAATGGAACGACAATTGCTATTAATTACTGTGAGTTTATTTGCTATTATCATGTTTTTTAAGGGGGGTTTACATACATACCTAAACTTTAAATTCACATACTTTGTCACCTTAAAATCTCTAGCACCTCAATTCTACGATTTATCTCTAGGGGGGTGTTTGGCTACACTCCGGATTTAGATTTATCAAATTTAAAAAGGTTAAATCCGGAATAACTTTTGGCTCGATTAAGATTAAATTCCACTAAATTCTTATGAATTGTTTGGCAGCGAGATAAGCGACAACCGACAGATGTGTTTTCTTTCTAACTTAAAATTTAGCTAAGAACATGCATTACAAATTACATAGCTTATCCCTATAATATTGATTTGATTTCATGAATCCTCTATTTA
>NW_018217296.1:0-2035 GCF_001263595.1 Phalaenopsis equestris | reverse complement strand
CAGTGACCCACTATAACCTATGTGGTCGTTACTATTCCTACTACATTTTACTTAACTAACCGTTGTCATTGCAATCTTCCACTATAGCCTCTTTGGCCAATTGATGCTACTATAGGAACCAACCATGACCTATGTGATCAATTAAAGCCTATATAGCTAACTGCTACTGCAACTTTCAGTTACGACTTATGTGACCAACTAGCAACCCCTAACTATGGTTTGTGTGACTAACTGCTACTACATTTTCAACTATGGACTCCGTGACCAACTGACAAAATCACAACTACCGATCACAGTCTTTTTGACAAACTATTGCCTTTATAACAATCAACTACGATTTTTTTGGTTCACTAATCTATTATCACTAAGAGCTAAATGAATTGTATCCTAATTAAGACTATTAAATCACTATTGTACATATGTGATTATCAACATTGTAACTCAATCTTTTATAATTCAGAAGAAGAGTGGAATATTTACTTACAATCTCATAATGAAGTACTTTGATTTGATTAAGTCTCGTGGCTTTTCCCATTTCCATTGTCATTTCACGTAACAAATCATGATGTCTCCTATTGCTACTTTTCTTTTATATATGTATATTAGATTTTTGTGCAACGCTAATATGTTAAATCATCTCTCAATTATCGTGAATATTCCAACATGCAATATATATATAAAATTTTAATGTAAGTTTTGATATATAGTTAACCCTAGACTTTAGAAAAAAAATATAAGGAATATTTACTTACATACTAGGAATATTTACTTGCATACTATTCAATTCTTATTTGTATTTATATAGCGAACACATAAATTTTAATTTTTATGTATTTGTCATCTAAGAAGTTGTATTTCACTTTTTAAAATGATAATATTTTTTATGTAATATGAAAAATTTAAGTTATATAAATGTACAAAAAAAAGACAAGGTGCAAGACATGTAAATAGATAATAATTGGGTGACGTGCATGTAAATGCCCTCTGATTTGGCTCCGTAGACGTTCACTTGCCCTTAAAAAAATCAAAATTCAATTAATTTGTAACCATCGGCAACTTTATGAAAGGGCAAATCTCTAAAGTATAAAATCCACAAATTGCATAATACTAATTCCGATGAAACAAGTTCCCTAAACGTGCAACAAACGAATGAAGATGTGGGGAATTGTGGCATTTCTAGACATGATAGTGTATTAATTGGCCAGGAAACTCACTGTTTTTTTTATTATGTTCTTCTGATTGGTCTTTGAAAGAAAGAAAGAAAAAAAGAAAAAAAACTCAGAATATTTTGATTGAATCTGAACATTAATGTAAAAAAAATTATATTTACTTTAAGATGAAAAAAATATTTAGGTATTAATATAATACAATGATACTGTGAGAGTGAACTTAGCTCAAACATTTTTAATCGCTCGAAAATTAATTTAAATTTTAGCTCGATTAAGATCAGATTGAAATAAATGAGCCGAGACTTTCGATTGAATTTCTTGTTGAGCCTATTTCGAGTCATAAATGTATGGTTCATAAAAATTATATATATAATAGTACGTGAATTTGAATATAATGAGTTACAAGCCAATTTAGAGTTGGCACGGATCCAAATAACTCAATATGAGCCATTTAGTTTCAATTTTGATTTAGATTCGACTGATTCTGAGCTCAAGCAGATCCAAATAACTCAATTTGAGCCAATTCATTTTGATTTCAAGCCTGATCGAGTTCGATTCAATTTTGAGCCCGCTCGACATGAAATCATTAATAACGAGCCACAAGTCAATTTCGAGCCTCATTAAATTTATTCGCTGCGACCTCGACCGGCTCGAAATCGGATCGTTAAGAACCCTAATTGACACTCATCTAAAAAATTCAAAAAATTAAGAATCTAACTTTTTTTATGAGTGCGAGACATCAACAAATTTCTATTCTCCATCACTGATCTTGAGGTAAGACATGGATCCCAACATAATCTTTTGTGTGAGAAATATTCAAAACTCGATAAAAAATCATCCAGAGCTCCGATTTCAATAAACTTATA
>NW_018217295.1:0-2034 GCF_001263595.1 Phalaenopsis equestris | reverse complement strand
TTTTTTTTTCCTTTTTGACTTCCTTTCTAGTAATATCCTACATTATGTGTTAAGAAAAACTAGACTATGATATTGTTATCGAAAATCCATGCTAAGTTCTTGCATTTCCCCTCATATAAACTTATTTTTTAGTGTTTCCGTTGAGATTATGACCTTAAATATGTGTTGGTGTTATAACGCCATTTTGGGCTGAAAATGATGGGCTAACATTATTTCCTCAGCATGTGAGTTATTTTACCCTTTACAGTAGCCGTATAACATTGCTTTTGCCATCATGCAAGGCTTTTGCAATTGGTTTCAGTCTAACACCTAGACATTTGTAAGAAAACACTTAAGGAGATTTGAGGATGTTTGAGTCTAGTAACTTCTAGATATCTCACGGTAAACAATGCTAAGGACATTTGTAGAGCTTCTCTTAGAAAATTCCTCGAGGGCATAAAAAAGTATTTTAAAAGAAATACTTATTTTATTAAATTTGATGTAAGAAATTATAAAGTATTACATGAAAAACTAAAATTATTTTTAAATAAATGCAATTGGATGATTACAATGATAACCTTTAATTACTAAGCAAATGATGATAAACATGACTATTATTGAGCACAAATACTATCAAAAGCATTTAACAATGGTGCATTACTTTAAACTTTTTACATGCCAACCACCTTTGAAGTGTAGTTGTTACAAAACCAAAGAAAAAAATAAAGTTATGTATGAACTAACTATGATCAATATAAGACTATAAATGGAAAATAATAACGATGATCTGAAATCAATCTCAATGAATGATCAGCTTCCTTAAAAGTTTTTCTATAAGACTAATAATTTACATATTCAAATTGTCATTCACCTAGGAGTGAAAAGTACATAAGAACAACTTAGGAAATAACTACTTATTCAGTAATCAAGTGATAAGTATTGCAAGAGACTTTTTACTCATAAAATATATGTGAGTGATCAAAAAATATAAACGTACCTAGAAATTTAATTCTATTAACAAGTTATTACTTTCCATCAACCCTATAAATATTTTTATACCTACCATTATTTATATACTATAAAGGCCCAAAATGGCCTATAAAATAAGAAACAACTCAACACACATTGGTCCATAATATAATATAACATAAGAAGTTAAATTTATAAGGGCATTAGGAAATGCAATAATTTATATTACATCTACATAAAATTTACACTTTAAAATAATTAAGAAAATAATGATCATGATGTGTTATATTAATATTATCTATTGATAGATGTTTGATGCTTACTAAGGATCAATGCCTATCAACCATCAACCATCAAAATTTGATGCATATATTCCTAGTATTCTATTCTCCCCACTGATTAAAAGAATTTCCAAACCTACTACACAATATCATTTAAATTATTTGATGTTCACTAAACATCTACCAGCCATCGATTAAGTTTACCTCTTGTTAGTCCCTTGATACTCTCTTGTACTACAAGAATTACCAAGCTAACCACCTGCCATCATATGTTATTATTAGATGTTCTCTATTCATTTTCATTTGATAACAACCAATTTTTTTGCACGTTACATCTGTCAATTTCCAACAATTGATGTGCATCTTATCAGTGGTTTTTCACTTCATATCATGATAATGATCATGCTATTTTCCTATCAACACTCAATTTATTTTGGTGTTATCAATCTTTATATTGCTCATCAATATTTGATGCTTGTTAAATAAAAACAGACAAATATTTTGTTTTGTTCTCCAAATGTTTTCACTTATTAAGTGAATGAACAAGCTTATTGTCCACCATTGCCTAAATTTGATATTTTTTTACCAACCATCACTTAATGCCTATCAATGACTATCATCCAACATTCCCATCCATCATCATCAAATACTTATCATCTAGGTTGAATTGTCTTTTATCTTGACAATGTTGACCACATTCCATCATATTATTCTAACATTTCTTATTAATTGTCATTCATTGTTTATCAGTTGTTGACATAATTAATCATTGACATTTGGTCAAAGTCAATAGATATATTAAGTT
>NW_018217294.1:0-2033 GCF_001263595.1 Phalaenopsis equestris | reverse complement strand
TAAATATAAAAAGAAATAGGAAAAATGGAAAATATCAAGTAAAAGTGAAACTATAATTGATAATATAATTAAATTCAATTTTATAAAACAAAAAAGGCAAAATTTACTTTTGATTAACATTTTCCTTTGAGCTATGTTGACCTCACTTTTTTGTGAGGTCAATCAATCTCCTTTCCAATACTTTCTTAGAGTATAGAATCTAGCATTAAGATCTCTTTAGATGTTACTCTAGAGGGCTAGTGGATGGTTGAAATCTAAAATTAAAACCAAAATCAAATTTTTATTTCCTTTAGTTTGAAATACACTTGGTTTTAATGAGTAACACATGTTTTGGCATCGAGTTGAGTATCTCATAAAATATTGAACATGATTTTAGGTGACCCATTGAGCCTATAGAATTGATGTCATTTCATAGGCAAATTTTGGATCTTTGGCTCTCCTTGTGGACTAGGTTGGTTAAAGCTATCCTTTAACTTAAGCAAGTGAGGAGAGGCTCTTTAAGACCCACCTAACCACTTGATTGTAACTCTTTCTTTTGGTTTAAAGGGAACATAATTGCTTTGATGTTCGATATGAACCATTATTGAGCTGATAGTAACAATTAAGGTTAAAATCAAATTAAACCAAATCACACTCAAATTCACTTAAAAAATGAAATTCAAAATTAACAAATGTGAAATCAATATAAATAAGTCAAAACTATAAATTAAACAAGTTAAAAAAAATGAATATGAATCAAACCACATTCAAATTTCATTTAAAAGAAGAAAATGATCGAACCATCCAAATCCTACACAAATCAAATTATCAAATATTCACATAAACTTCACCAAAATCTGAAGTGATTCCAACCTAAATTACACTTAAACTGAATTCAAATTTTATCTAAATTCAACATAAAACTTAGACTACCAAATCAAGACCCAATCAAGCTCAAATGTTGTTCAAATATGACTCAATCTCACACTCAAACATATTCAATAGTTAAATTTTGCACTAAACAACACCTAGGTTCTACATTGAAAAGTTATCCAAAATCAACATGAAACTTGCCCTTAAATCAACACCAAATCCAACCCAAAGGTTGCTGATTTTAGTTACTTTGATTCACTAAAAAGTCACCCAAATGTTCCTAAACTCCACTAAACTTTCCTCAATCCTTCAATCAAATAGCCAACATATCCTAATTCTAATCTTTACATCAAATTCACTCCAATATAACTATAAAAAAATTCTTTATATTGAGCTCAAATTTTGTCTCAATCTTTCACCTATCTTAAACTTTTTGATGTCCAAGCATCCAACCTACATTCACTTCAATGGTAGACTCAACCAAGCATCAATGGCAAGCCATAATTTCCTAGCATGCTATAACTACTTGTCCACTTTTCAAACTCCCATTGAATATTGTTTCACACACCTAGGATGTTTTCTCCACTCTTGCCAGCTAAGTTGCCAACTCACCCTCCACCTCAGCACCATTCTTAGTGCCAAAGCCTTCCTAAATCCCCATAGACCTCCAATAAATACACCATATATTCCCACCTTAAGGCTGCTTGAAAAAATTTGAATCCAAACACCACTGATCCCATTGATTTCTAACTTCCCCAAAGCCTTTCCTAGCTTCCTCAAACCACGCCCAAACACATCAATTTTCTCAAATTCTCTCCAAAACCCCATTGACATACACCTAACCAAACCAGAATACTTGCCATTCCCTCAATTACTCCCTAATTTCTTCATCTAAGACTTTGAAAATCTTTAGTGAAGCTTTATAACTAAATCTTTACATCAATTCCCCACATAATGCAACACTCTAACCTTATGTTTCATCAAGCATGATTCACCTCTTAACCAGTATCTTGATCAAGGTCACTAGAGCTCGCTGCGGACAATTAAGGATTGTTCGTGGGATCAACACGGCTGTATCTATCTTAGATCGTCCCTGCATTTGAGGAAATTCTCCGAGCATAATGTTAAGGCTTCGGTAGTTAGTCTTTTGTGAAGAAAATTGTTAACACCATAGGAAATTG
>NW_018217293.1:0-2033 GCF_001263595.1 Phalaenopsis equestris | reverse complement strand
ATATATATGCTGAATACATTAAAGAAGTGGCCTTTCGTTAGCTTTTGTTATTATTATTATTATTATTTTGTTGTTGTAGCTTGATATTTTGAATTTAATCTGTTTTGAGAGGGCTGGTACAGACTGATTGACATAAAAAAAAAGTATTTTTGTTTTGTATCTAATCCTGCATTCCCATCATAACCCTAAACCACTAAAAACTGCAGCTTCTTAATCTAATGATGTGAACAGCTTGGCGTGATGATATCTCTCAGCATATATGATTGGTGCGGATCATTGTCAATTAGATGAAAAGTTTGTAATAAGACAAATCTGTGCGCATTACAATGTAATAATTAATTGTTCTTTTTAGTAGTCTGTGAAGGAGAAACATGCCCCCACTTTTAAACATGAAATTTAATTGAACTTAAGAAGGGATATGTGAGCACACTAAACTACTACTGTTCTTACATTCTGCCGGTTATTGTTTGTTACTTCCTTTTTTTTTCTTTTTTATTGTAGAGAATACCGTTAAACATTATCATTGAAGAACATTCTTATTTTAATATAATTAATTTATCTAAAATTAATTAGGCATATGCATGTCATCTATAGCCAACCCTAAATTTGCCACTGTTAATAAACACTAAGTTTCTTTCAGTATTGTAGGCTTCATGTAGGACTAACTATAACCCTCTACAAACTGTAGGCTTGATATTGATGGAAAGCCTTGTGCATCTCATTAAGCAATTTTTCAATTGGTTGCCATTCCTACAGTTCATGATTGTTCTTCCCTACCAAACTTTTGCATTAGCAATAGTTATGGATTTGTTGATGCATGGTCTAAAGCTACAGGTTGAACAGTACTACTATATAGCTAGTTGATCTACATTTTGCTTATTGTAATTTTCAAGCATCCTTATTTTTTTTTCTTTTCAAGGCAAAGTCATAGCCATCCTTCCTTATGATGCTCTCAATTAGCTTCATACATTTCAAAAAAAATTTTCGTTTCGAGGTCACATTCTATTCTTAATATAAAAAAAATTCTACGGGAACACAATTTGAGTAAGGATATTTCTATCCATTTATTTAAGTCGAGTCTTATAGTTGATCAAATTTTGATTATAGATGAATTTACTGCATTTTTTTGCCTACAAATCAACTTTTCTTATGAGAATATTAAGATGATTTTTAAAATTTAACTTAATCAATGAATTATTTATTTGTAATTTGAATAACATTTCCACATATTATAGAGCTCATTTTTTTTTAGAAATTGATACTCTTTGGATTTGATTGATATTAAACCATTACAAGTGGATTATTACTCAACTTCTAACAGAAATGTATTATAAGTTTTTGAAAAGAAAGTTTTGATGGATATGAAGAAAATTGATATCTTGGTAAGAATTTTTTTATTATTATAACCACACTCACTTTACTACAATGTATTATTTTATAAATAATTAGCTATAACTTATTAATAAAAGAATAACCTTAGAAGCTTAAATGTATGTTAAAACTTATGGCTCCTC
This sequence comes from Phalaenopsis equestris, assembly GCF_001263595.1. NCBI lineage: Eukaryota > Viridiplantae > Streptophyta > Magnoliopsida > Asparagales > Orchidaceae > Phalaenopsis > Phalaenopsis equestris. The sequence goes on along the minus strand of NW_018217293.1, from coordinate 519 downwards.
TTTTGATAAAGAGTTCATTTTGTGTTCCCTCAAGAGAATATATTTATGATATAAGTTGACCTTGGCATAGAAGCGTTTATGAATTTTTTGATCTCTTCCTTGTAGTATTAAAGATTCATCCATTCAATAAGTAATGATGGTTGATTTTACTTTGTGATTATCCCAAATGAAGCCAAATTCGCATTGCATCTATCATAGTGAATTTCTTATTTATGTTGACTTCACATTCCTTTAGAATGAGCATTTTTACCATTTTTGCACAAATATTGTGGAAAGGGTAAATGGAAAAATTACACTAAATGTTTGAGATGTATATGACCCATTGCTAAGCAAATTAATAATACATAATTCAATTTAATAAAAACTTATTTTTGACTAATTATTTATCTTTATCTTTTTTGTGGCTCTTATATTTTTGACATAAATGTAATGCTATACCTAGCAAGATAAAGATAAATTATAAGATAAATTGTATTATCAATTTTATTATCAAATTGTTTATTTAAATTTTCTCTTTAG
>NW_018217292.1:0-2033 GCF_001263595.1 Phalaenopsis equestris | reverse complement strand
CCTATCAAATATTTCTCCACTTTTCGAGAGGGCGCGAAGGCATGTCTCTCTCTTCGAAGCCGAGCTGCTGCCGCCTCCTTCGTTCTCATCATCGCCCAGCCATTGCTCCCCGTTCTCCCGGAGTTTTTCTTGTCTGACACTTCCGCCATTGCCGAGCTCTAGATGTACGCAGCGGAGGAGGGCCGCGCACTGGACCGCAACGTGTACGCCGACACTGCGGCAGATATCTGGCCATTTTATTTCCCGGAGGCGGATTTTGCTATAGATGACAGGAGGTACAAGCTTTTGGCCGAGCTGGCGGACTTCTTCTCATCCCTGAAAGCGGATTCCATCCTCTCTAACGTAAGTCCTCATTCCCTCTCCTCGCATTTTATCTCCGTCTCTATTAGCGCAGGGGCTAGGGTTTTAAGTTTAGTGACCAAATTAGGGTTTCTGATTGTTATTATTTGCATTTCATTTTCCCATGGATACGTGTGGAATCTTTTGATTTCAAACCCGAGCCTGGAAGACAAATATAATGAAATGAATTGCATATATTTTGTATTATCAAAATAAAAGATTATATGTAAATGTCAACAAAAAAAAAAGTTTAGCTTTATTTTATAAATAAAAGTCCAACCGGAACAACTAAAAAAAAATTGACTGAAACAAAACTAAAAATGTTAATAGGGGAAACACCAACCAAATACTTAAAAGAGGAAATAGAATAACTAAAGCTAATATTGAAATATCAAAAATGAATTTAGAATTGAAATGTTTGCATCTGTGAGGATAATCCTGTAAGAGGTTTAAGAGAACTGTTAGACAAAAATATTAACTGGTAAGCATAACAAATCAAATCTAATATATAACCACTATTTATTATAGTATAAATGACAATGAATTGAGAGATGTAGTATGAACAATAAAAAGTTACTATATGCACAATTATAATTTTATCGGACAAAAATATGCTGGATAAATCGAAATCAATATAATATGAGTATATTCAAACTGTTTAATGAAATATGCAATCACTAATTATTACTGGTGTATGGCTTAGAAATCATTCATTTTTTAATTTTAGTTTAAATTATATTTATATAATCAATATTATTAGATACTGTGAAACTGGGAAGGTAAACATCAACCCTAGAAAGTCTGGCAATTTCTTATAGAGTCATCATTCAGTGGGTCCGTCAGCCTAACTAATCAATATCTAAAAAGGTTCAACCGACCTACATAGCTGACACAAAAACATATGAAATTTGTTTCATAGGAAATATATAAGCAAAATGCTACTTCACATAGATTTGTGATATGATAGAAATTTACATGTAATTCATAAAAGTAAATTACAAGAAAAGAAAAACATTTTAATTGCACGGTTTATTCATATACACAGAGAGTTGTACAATAATGGAGTAAGTAATTACTTAGTTATGAACAATAATTGAAGCTATAATAATTGAAAAAATAAATAAATGAAATATCAAAGATTGGACTGACAATCCTATAAAATAACTTTGAATATAATACAAACAGTAAGAATAAAACCCATAACTAGGAAATATACATTTATCCCATACTAAAAAATAATTAGTTACTTTGAGGTGGCAAAAATGAAACTTCTGATTTTTTGTAAGTTTCACTCGATGACGTAACAAGTAGGTGATGCTCAAAAGCTCTATACCCAAAATACATTTAGCTATAAAATTATATTAATTATTATTATTATTACTACTATTAGACGTGTTAGTGTGTTTAATTTTGCATTACAATAGAAAACAAAAGGAAAGAAATGGGAAGGAGGGCTTACTGAGGCGGTGCGGTTGAGCAATTCGGGAAGGCGAAAACCGAAGAGGAAACTCATAGGAAGGAAGAAAAGAAAGGGGATCTTGTGGGGGATTGCGCGAGTCTCTGAATCAGGAAGGCCGTATGACAACGAGAGTAAGAGATCCCGCGCATTGTGTGACCCAGAAGACAAAGCAACAATTGCCGGAAGGAAGGAGAAGAGAAGGTGGCTCCGCTCGACTTACTAGTGGGAAAAAAAA
>NW_018217291.1:0-2033 GCF_001263595.1 Phalaenopsis equestris | reverse complement strand
TCATTTTACATTGCATTACTTTTTCAGCAAATCAATCAACCCCTAATATTTGAACTATTTTCTTATTCTGCATATAACTTAAATTTGATCATGATATTTAATTTTTTGTAGTTGATTAAAGACTAATAGTAATATGAGAGTAGGGTTTTTATCTAGAATTGAAGACTTGATGTGAGTATTTACATTTCTAAATTATATTACTGTTTTTTATTTTTGAATTTGGTTCTAATTTCATTTTTTTTCCACTTTTATTTTGTACTAATTCATTTTATACTCTAATTGATTTTTATTTTATTATCAATGAGACATGCATGTCCATGTTAATGCATTAATGGTTGCACAATAGTTTTTTCTAGCAAGACATTAGATGATTAGGACATGACTTTTAAGTGATTATAGAAAGACATTTAGTAGATAAACATAAAATATCTCATAAAAAAATAATGCATATTATGCAAAAATGTAATGAAAATGACATACATGTAGAAGAAAAGAGTTCACCTCTTTATTAGGCGACCCTAACTAGATGACATTATTTTATTTCAAACATATGTTGGGAGATGAATTACTATTCAATGTCACTATGAAACAAATTTCTTGACCCAAATGATGACGGCTTTGACTCAACTTTTTTAGAACTCTAGATCTCAGTCTAATGGAAGCAGTAGTACAGTTGCTATAGATAAATATCTGAAGATGTTTTATGATTTGCATACTCCATTGTTATGGGAATCATATGACTAATTGAAATGAAAAATTGCTTATTGTGAATAATGAAGATTTTAAACAATATGTATTGCTTGGATGAGAGGAAAGTGCCTCTAGTTGCATTTGTATTTGATGAAGACACTGAAAGATGGTGGTAAGGGCAACATCAAGACAGATTCGGAGATATGCCAACTTGATTAATTAACTAGGAAGCTTTTGTGGAATTGATCAAAGATTGGTTTTTGCCCCTTTTTGCAGAGTTAGATGCAAGATAAATTTATTAGATTTGTGTAAGGGGAAAAATTAGTCCTGCAATATGAAGCAGAATATATAATTTTGTCCTGGTATGCACCTCATTTAGTATCAACTGTAGAGGAGAAATGCAATCATTTCTTGTTTAAGTTAAAAGATGCAATTAGAGCCATTAGTGCAACTTAAGATTGATGATTATTCAGTATTCTTTTAAATGATAAGGTGAGTAGAGATTGGCTTCCAAATCAATCTGAAACATAAGGAGATGAACAAGTGAAAGTGCTCAAAAGAGATGACATCGACAATTCACTCTAGAGGGCATAATGGAAAGAAAAAAAAAATCATATGCTAGTGGAGTTAGGTTAGCAGTAGTATTATGGTGCCCCATGTTAAGTGCGTGTAGTTCCACTTTGGTGAATTCTTAATTGGCTCTAAGGAGTGTTATTTATTTCGAAAGTATGGATATTAGATGAAAAATTGTTCCAATTGTGCTTAGAGATATACCAAATGCCAACTCTTGAAGGAATTTTTCTTGGAAGAGTTTTCAAGATGTATCTCATATTAGAAGTGATTTGTAGAAGGTGGCATAGTCTGGTGCAGTGACTCGTAAGGATCAACGAAGGCAAAACATTTGACCAAGAGTCCATGATTTAACTCGACATGAGCTTGAGCAACCTATAAGTTAACGCTGATGCTGATAATAGTTGATGGGTGTTATGTTATCTTACGCCTTTGAGTGTCATGGTTTTCATGTGTTGAATGTTGTTTTATTTATGTTATCTTGTTTTAAACGATGGATGTTGTTTTAGTTTTGATGCTATATCAAATGGTACATGTTGTTTAAATCATGTTAGCAGATGTTTGTAATTATTAAGTTACATTCATAATTTCTATTATTTCCAATGTTAAGAATATAGCAAAAAGATTTATGCAATTTTATATGGTTTGGGTTGGAAAATTCACACTTTAGATTTATTATGAAGTGGCTTATAAATGTCATGGAAATTTTTAGTATAATTTTTTTTTTAGTTGGGAAGATTATAACGCCTCATTATTGAGATGGGATGTACCAC
>NW_018217290.1:0-2033 GCF_001263595.1 Phalaenopsis equestris | reverse complement strand
ATCTTCCTCAAGGAGAGAGCTAAGGAGTTGGTCCCCTTCTTCTCCTTCTTCTTTCATTTTTTTCCTCTTCTTCCATCACTTCATTTAAGTGTGTGAGGAGAGTTTTGTGAGGAAAAGCTTGGCTAGCAAGGGAGCAAGACGCCTACCCTCCTACTCTAAACGAGATCTTGATCTTAGCTCAGGGAAGGATTGTCGGAGCTTCGTCAGAATCTCACCGAACTTTCCTTCTAAAGGAGAGCTTCTGCGTTCTTTGGAGAAGGATTAAAGTGGACCTGTCGAAGATTAGTCGGAACATCATCATCTCTCCTATAACTGAGAGAGCATCATCCTACGTGAAGAAACACAACATCAAACACCACATTGGTGAGAATCTCTAAAATCCATTGTGTTTTCCTTCTTAGCTAGCCCTAGGACTAGATTTTGTTAAGTGTTGTGGGTTCATTCGCTCACACGAGGCAAGGTGACCAGGCGACACTAGTCGACACTGCCCACTCCTTTGGATTGATCATTTTTTTTCTAGATGAAGGCATAAGTTAGAAAGCTTTCATTGGATAAATTCCTAGAGAATCCGAGAGATTCGTTTGCGAACCCTTAGATCTATACCTAAGTGGGTCACAATCCCAATTTTCCTTTGCTTTGGCATTTCCAACCCTCCTTGGAGGGGATGAGACATTCAGATTTTGTGAAGTGAGAAAAGCTTTGTTGTTAGCTCACTTTGCAAAATCATGAAGAGTTATAAAATGGGAAAAACATTGTAGTTAGTCTATTCCACAACATGTTGGTGAGTTTCCTTTTGAAACTCTGAAGGTGAAGCTCCCCACACGCCTCTTTAAAGTAGGAGATGGCTATGTTGCATATCCATGTGCTAAATCCTAGATGCCAATGTGAGATCGTTAGATGAGTGTGGCTCAATATCGATTGTGATCATTTGTATTGCATGTTGTATTTTGTCACGATATGTGACTTGCATGAAGGATGTCGCACTAGCACATCGTCGTGATCGACCGCCCCGACCTGGTCAGCATAATACATCACCTCAATTGGTTGTCCCGACCCGGTCAGCATATCACATTACCTTGACCGACCAACCCGATTCTGTCGACATAGCACATTGCCTTAACCGATCGCCCTGGTCCGGTCATCATATCACATTGCCTCAACTGGCCTCCCCAGTCTTATCGACATAGCACGTCTCTTCGACCGACGACCCCAACCAAGTTGACCGATCACATTGGTCTGACGGGCCGCCCCAGCTTGGTCGATCAATCACTTTGGTATGATCTTTTGCCCCAGCTTGGTCGACCAATTCATTTAGACTTGTCGACAACCTTAGGCTGACTAAGGTCGTTGACTATGTTTCCCTGGGTTGGCCAACTTGGTCAATTCACCAGGTCAAACAACCAATCTCACTTATATAGTGTTTATTTTGCATGGTCTCCATGATTGTGAGAGCTTGAGGGAGAGCTTGGAGAGCATTTGTAGGGGCTTTGAAGTAGCTTCTTGGAGAGAAAGCAAGGACGAGGGGTTTCTCTTCCCCTCCTTCACCATCTTCTTCCTCCTCATCTTCTTCATCTTCTTCCACATTTTGTGAGGGTGTGAGAGGGTTTTCTTAAAGAGGATCTTGGAAGCAAGGTGCCACTCTTCTATGCTGGAGGAGAGCTTCATCCTAACTCAGGTAATAATCATTGGAACTTTGTCGAAGCGTCGCCGAAGGTTACTGAAAACATGGGCTTCTCTCCTACCGATAAGAGAGCTTTTTCCTACATAAAGACAAGCATTCGCAACCGTCACGGTGGTGAGATTTCCTAAATCTCTTAGCAGGTCCTAGGGTTAGTCCAGTCTAGGCATGGGGGTGCGGGAACCACGCGATAAGGACCAAGAGCAGTTACATTTGTCCCATATCTTAATTTTTTATTCTATATTAATGTATAGAATTAAAATTGGGCATGTATATGTGAAGTTCGATCGTCTTTTCCTTTTCTGGGATATGTTGTCGACCCAACAACATTGGGCTATATATTATTATTATTATT
>NW_018217289.1:0-2033 GCF_001263595.1 Phalaenopsis equestris | reverse complement strand
CTTTTATTATATATATATATATATATATATATATGGTCTTTAATTATCACATGTATGTATATGTACACACACATATACATACGTACATACATAATACACACATGCATATGTGTGTGTGTTTGTGAGAGAGAGAGAGAGCACTAAAATCTTATGATATTTCATACCCAACAACTAAAACTCAAATACTATCTACCACTGCAACCGTGAACTTTGCCGTCAGAAATAACTTGGAAGGCAGAGACAAGATCGCAAGTAATAATGCCCCTAAAAGAAAACATAAACCGTCTTTTTCCTCATTTTCGTCTGTCTTTTGTCTGATTTGTCGTTCACAAAGAGATATTTCGTGCTCGTCTTCATAGGGATTAGATGACGACAAGGGTGTGAATGTGAATAGAAAAGGGGACTATCATGCAGTGAGGTCGGGTGATTGCTTTAGTAGAGGAAGATACATCTCTCAGAAAAAGCTCGGGTTGGGGAATTTCTCCACATTATGACTTGCCTACGACACGAGATGCAAGGTACGATCACTGTTTATGCTCTAACACTGGTACTTAAGGGATTATTGATCGTCTGATGGTGAGTCATAATCGATAACTTTTTATGCTTTTTTATGAAGTGTTATGCACTATTGGTCTTTTCCCATCAAAATCATTTGTAACACCTTGATTTATGAGTCAATGATTTTGCATGCAAATACTCGATTATATGGGTGTTATTTCTTGGCAAAATTTAGACTGTTTGAGCAATTTTGACGAAGATTGAGTCAAGTTAAACTTAAATTCCATCATGCCAATGGCTTGTCATTTTCATTGTTCACATTTTTTTATCATAAAAAAGACTCCTGTTTGAGCAATATTGATATTTCAAATTCGCTTGCACAATTTAGTTTACATGTGTGTAATGTTAGGCACAATCAGAATTACCAAGGCATTAAGTTGATGCTATTCCCTTTTGGCTTGCACTAGTAATAGCGTGCTCTCTTTGAGTAGAAGTGTTAAGTGATTCTGTTACCCACCAACATGAAAGGCTTTTCTAGTTTTTGTTAATGAATGACAGATCAGTAAAAATCTAAGAAGATTAAAATGGGAGTGTACATACACTTGTCAGGTTTCAAATCACAATACATCATATATACAATCTTTCATTCTGTATTATTTACTTTATACTTATTTTTTACTTCTTGCAATCATTTACCAATTTCTCTAGCTTATTCTAACAATTGATTTCTTGTGATAATTAACTCAAGGGAAAAACATGAGAAAATGCTAAAATTAATTCTTTGTGTGGTATTTATCAATTCCTTTAGCCAAAAAAATTATGAGCACAATTAAACCAAATAGCAATATCATTCAAGTTGCTTATCAATCTCATTTTTAGATTTCAAATTGCAAAATATTGAAAAATCAAATTATTGCCTTTGTTATGAATAAAAGAGAAAGACGTTTGAAGTTTCAATCTTTATTATGCATATAATTATTTTATATAAATAAAATAAATATTTTGATATCTAACTTGGTATAACATTCTCAGTAAATTTATATAAATAACGTTTTTTATTAATTAAACAATTTCTAGGACACCCAATTCATTCATCTTAGTTATGTCCTAATATTCTTAGTCCATAATAGAAATTACCAATTCAATCCAAAACCGCCACCAACATTGTCATTGCGAGGCCACCAAATCGTTAAGAGATATTGTATACTTAAGGAGTCATTAGTCATAATGGATCCAATTTGATCATTTTCATCCATCCACATGTTCTTCTAATAAAACATCTAAAAAAAATCATACCAAGTCCAATGGTATTTACATTTCATGCCATTTGTATTCAATCTTGATCCTCTGGTCTTCCTCTTAGATGACTTCTATCCTTAGGTGTCACCACCTCACTTTTTCTCTCTCTTCAGCAATTTATTTAACTCTAATTTCTTTCTAAAAGAAGACAATAAACAAAAATAAAACCTTATTTTCACCACGTTAATCAAGTTTGTGCTAGCTAGGATAGTTGGCTCTTTTTTTAAAGAAAGATA
>NW_018217288.1:0-2032 GCF_001263595.1 Phalaenopsis equestris | reverse complement strand
TTAGGGTGCAGGTTCTGCATTATCGTTTTATAACGCTTTCCGTTATTCTAATTTACATTATTTTTCTCCTGAAACCCTAAACTTTGTCAGCGAAGCTTTCGATTCTGCGCTGCTATGTCTGAATTTCCTTCACGTTAGTCAACCGCTTACAAGTGCTATCAATTCTCCAATTGTACCGAAGGTGCTTTTCCTACTCTTTATGCCGAGCTTCTTTATTTGCTTGTTCTTCCAAACCCCAAGTTCTATCTGTTTTTTAGAAAATTTAGTAGTTTTTTTTATTGCTTTTTGCGTTTGTAGAAATTGGTGGAGGGGTTATGCGAAAACATTCTTTCGCTTTGGTTTGTTTACTGATTTTTGTGGTAGACCTATTGTTGATGCAACTTGGTTGTAAAAGTTCTCTCATTGAGGATTCGGATTAGTGGCTCTTCCCTGACATTCTATCATTCTTTCATATCTTTTCTTTTGTTCCAGCCGAGGGCGTGCTCACAAGCACAATATCCTTTCAGGATGATAAGCATGAAGCATGCCGCAAACTAGAAGGGGAAATATACAGAGATCCACAGCATTTGGACAAGGAAGCTCAGTTAACATGAAAGAGATAAGAGAATTCGTGTGACAACAATTAGCCGAGTTTGAAACAAGAATGGCCAGGATGGTGTGGGAAGTCATCGATCACCTTCTCAAGGGTAGCCTCCTAATTAGATATGCCAACCGAATCCTCTGACTCAATCATAAGACCTCTGGCATGAGGAAGCGCCACAGAGGCTGCCCTCCACTCCACCAAAGAAAACGAGGATTACATCTAGATAGCAAGGCATACACCTCTTGTAGCGAGGAGTGAACGAGGGTGTGGAGGTTGACTGAGCTAGAAAACCCTTTCTCTAGGGTGATCGCGGTAGCCATTCCATCAGAGAGATTCAAAATACCATCTCTATACTCATGCAAATTATGTACGGTTCTACTAGACCATGCGACTTCTTTCAAAGCTACGATTTCACTACTTCACATTATTAACATGCTAAAGTGTCATCTTCTTTTAGCACCCTGATTGTTTCCTCCCTTGGGTGATTTGCGTGCTTGCTCCTAGGTGTAATCACCTCATTTTCCGATTTCAAATGAAATTAGCTCCTAAAAATCACAAAAGAACTTGTAGGCCCTACCGCGAATGCTCTAGCAAGCAAAAGGTTCACCAAGGAGCTTTATCACCATATTTCAATGGAAGATGCTAGAAGTGAAAACCTCGATTTGGTAGTTGCCCATGCTGTGCTAGCTGAAGGGCTTCACAAAAGGCCGTTCAAGCATGTACTTGACTTTCAACAACCCAATGTATTGACCGAATTTTTGGAACTCTCTAACAATCACATCACAACTAAAGAATATAAACATGAAACTGGTCCACCAACAGACAGATAGAGGGAGAGAAGATGACCCTGTAAGAGGTTGCACGTTCCTCTTAGGAGTGACGTAGCGCACCAAGTCAAGAATATCGAGGGCAGAGGATGCTTGGAAGGCAAAGGAACATGTCCATTCAAAAGGAAAGTTCGCATAGTTGAAAGGATATATATTGGGTACATACATGATAGGTCACTGCCACAAACACAGAATCTACCGATTGCGACCCCACGTGACTGAGTTAGTGGAGTTAATTCAAACCAAAAAATACTATAAGAAATTGACACCAATGAGGGTATCTGCTAATCTATGTGATCCAAAGAAATATTGCACCTACCAACGTGACCATGATCACCACATTGAAGAATTTTGAAACCCACTAAACCTAGTGGTTGAGCTAATAAAATCTAGTAAGCTGAAGGAATTCATACCACTAACCTAGGAGCAAAGAGAGTGAGAACAACACCAAAGAAGGAAATCGGAAACAAACCCAGGCTAGTTAGGTCATTCTGTCGCCACATGGTATCGACGATGCTAGGAGGGATCGGAGTTAAGACATCCCATCAGATCACACCCCCAAACAATTTCAATAAGGAGAGGTAACTCTGATTATCTCATCCAAGGAAGATATGCTTTCCCT
>NW_018217287.1:0-2032 GCF_001263595.1 Phalaenopsis equestris | reverse complement strand
TATATATATATATATATATATGTATGAAGAATAAGCCATGAGAATCCACTTACTTCTCAAGTTTAATGTAAATGCTTGTGACAGCACGATATAGCTCAAAAGCCATTTGTTCTTTCCCATCCTCTTCCAAAATCCCACAGGCATCATTGTACAACCGAATAGCTTCCTCTGGTTGAACATCTTCCAAAGCACTTTAAATATAAAAGTAAATAAATGAAAATGAATTCTCTAAAAAATTTCCAGTCTCATTAATTAAGGCAAAAAAAATTACAATAAAATGTTCACATACCGAGCACCTTTTGCAAGTGCATCTGAAGCCGGTTGTGATCTTCCACATTCCATATATAACTCCGATGCCCTCTTGTAAAGGTCAGAAACCTCATTCCAGCTGTTAAGATCCTTAGCTAAAGCACCAGCAGATTCCATATGTTTGGCGGCATCCCAAGGCCTATGGAAGTTCATCAAGGACAACAACTAATATGCTCATTTTTAACAAGATAAAATACTCAACAGGATACGATGATATCATTTCTTGGCCTTTTGAAGCCTTCTCAAATGCTTCCTTCGCCTTCAAATTATCTTTCCTCGTCCTGAAACCAATAGCTTAAGCAGAAGAAATGAAAATTAAAGTTCGGAAGTCAATCCATCAAGAGACGAATTTTCATTTCTATACCAACCAGCCTGTTCAAATAGTCCTGTAGCTGATTTCCAATCAGCAGACCATCTTGTAAAACTAAGCTTAGTTCTGCAAGAATATACAAGAAATAATTAAAAAATAATGCAATCTGAAAAAAAAAACTCCTAATAAATGAAGAAAACACAATCAACGGTAAACAAATTTAAAATATTGCCACACTCATCTGATATCTTCCTCATAATTCATACCATTAGCTTTTTAAAAGATGTGGCAGTATGAAAGCATAATTTAAAAAAGGTCCTAATAGAAGATCAACTTATTAGAAAAACAAGCTCAAATAACATCAGCAAACTTCAAAACCAGGAGCAATGATATGAAGTACGCATGCTTAGGCAACAAATGTATGCCGAACTAGTCAAGAGACGAGCCAAAAAGATTATATCTGCATATCCTGTGTTTTTTCAAATTTTTATTGTCTAATAGTTTCCATATATCTATTATTTGGAGGAAACAACCTGGGTATTTCTCTAGCAAGAGTAGAATTTTAATGATCCTATATTGAAACTATCCGACCCGAGGCTGGCCAAAAATAAACTCAAATCATTCAATCAAAAATCAAGTACAGCCAAGCCTATTAATAGGTGGCATGAACCTATATATATATACATATAGGGGTGCGTGTGTGCTTGTTTGTGTGTTGAGAAGAAAGGTATTTCTATTTCACCGATTGAATGAGTGACACCTATAAATAAGCATACATGAAGATACAATTAAAAGAAATAAGAGATAAAAAACCCCAAGTCCAAAGATTGAAATTACATATGATTGCTTTTTCGGTATTAGGCCCTATATATTTTTTCAGTACTGCTTGATTCAACAACACTCCACCTAAAATTGGAGCACAAATATGTTATAACTCCGACTTCTAACAAAAAAGAGAAAAGATCAGATACCCTAGAGCCTTTGTTAGGATATTTATCATTAGTTCTGAATGGGAGATATAAGTAACAATTTTCTTGGAAGGCAGCGCAGCTCATATGAAATGATAATCTACTTAAAAATGTGCAGTTCACTTATAAAAAATTGATATTGGCAATGTAAATGGTGGTATGATAACGGCAATATAGAATAATAGGCCAATTAATAGGTAACCCAAACTCTCCCAAAAGTTTTTTACGCACGTCATTTTGCATGTAGAATGAGACATGGATGAATTTTTTGCTTTAGCATTTGACCTTGCCATGATAATCTGTTTCTTGCTTATTCCAAAGAGATACAATATCATGAGATTAACTTTCTACCATCAACAGATCAAGCATAAATAACATTTAGAAAGGCCTCAATATTCAACATCTTAGACTTAGAACATTGTGATCCTTCTCCTAGAGACCTTTT
>NW_018217286.1:0-2029 GCF_001263595.1 Phalaenopsis equestris | reverse complement strand
TTTTTTAAGAAGAGGAAAAGCTTCTAAATTTTATAGAATTTTCTCACAATTTTCTAGGCATAAGCTATATAGAGTCTCTTCATATAAAGGACCTATCGAGAAGCCAAATAATGTTAGATAGAGGAAAAAAATAAATTTGAATAAATGTGCCCTGATCATGCTGACAGGAGTATGGTATCATTTCTTATATTTATACATTTACAACCTTTTAGTGGTTACTCCTCAGTCTATAAGTAACCACCAATAGAATTATTATAATGCTTAACAAAGAGGTATTTGGGTTTTCTTTACGATAGAATTTTTATGTGTGAGGACTCCGACAATATAGAGGGCACTGATTGAGAGGAATAAAAATTAAACAATTTGTTGATCTCATCAACCTTGCATTAAAATTTTCATTTAGTTGTATCCAAATAGGAGGACTTACCATTTGTTTGTATCTTAAAATCATCTAGTTTCGGTTTAGCCATTGAGAACTTCTCCTTTGGATACTCAAAGAGCTTTCTTACTTAGGAGTGTTCCCATAGAATCACTGAGATTGATCCATGGAACCCTTTTTAGGAAGAAACTACTTTCAATATCTCATAATTTTGTGGTTGACCGGGTGGAAGTGGCAATTATTTCTTCTCCTCAAAGTTTGACTCTCTATGTTGGTCACCTTTTATTCTAAATGGATAATAAGATGGTCAAGAAGTATGTGACAATCCACAAAATTGTTACCTTTGAATAGAAGCATTTGCAAATAAGAAGGGAGAGGAGCTGCTTCTTGCTTCACTTTCACATCTAGGCAAAAGCAAGCTAAGGAGTTGGTGATCCTCTTCCTCAAAATGAGGTTGGGGAGTGGGATTCCTTAATTTAAAGGAAGATCAAAAGACAAACTTTTGTATATTATTTTCTCTATGACATATAATGAAAATTTTGTTTGCAAATTTATTTTTATTTGTTTTTGGAATAAAAGATCATTTGTCTCAGATTATTGATTGTAACAGACTATAGACTATGACATGAAAAATGAGTTCCTTGAGTCTTACATTTGTTAATCTTAACCCTTCTCTTTTCTTAGATAATGTTTGATTTTTAACTGTGCACAAATTTTGATGGATAAGAGTATAATAATGTCAAAATTTATTTTCATAAATTTTTAAGCCTAAGTTGCTCATATTGAGTTTGGTTATGAAATTGATCAATAATAAGCCCTTACTCACTTGAGAAAGGGAATATTGCCATATGGTAAGGACTGTCATTTACATGGGAGAAATTTTACATTTCTACATATCTTTTTCCTTGGGAGATTGTGAGCTACTTCTTCATGGTCATGTCACCTAAGGCTCTCTAATTTTTCAATGAGAGTAGTCAACATTACCTTGAAAAAACAACTTAAATTTTTTGTCATGGTAACTTATCTAAACTTGTTTCATAAGAAAAATTCAATAGTTTAAAGGTTGAAATATGAGGTTCATAGACATATGCGATGTTAACCTACTTAGCTTTTTCTTAAATGTTATATGATTGTCATTTTCTGGATAAAAGAATTTTAAACCCCATTTCGTAGGGGCTTCCTTGCTGTGAGATGTCGTGAATCTATATACTCCTTTTCGAGCTTACTCTTTGATGATATAGGGTTCATTCATAGATGTGTCAAGTTTTCCAAGAGCATGATCACGAGCTATGAAATCAATCCTTTTCAATTTCAGGTTGCCTGTCTAAAATTATCTTTGATTAAATTTCAAAGTATAGTACTTTAACATCTTTCTTTTGGCTTCTTGACACATAGAGGAATTGTGTCTTAGCTCTTCTAAGAAGTCTAACAAGTTAGTTAAGCCTTCATCGTTTGCTATTCTCCATAGTGGTATGAACAGTTATGTTACAAACAACATTACTATAAAGGGACAGAATGACCATTTGTATAGAAAAAACTACAACGCAGTTGTTTTCAATCTGCGAAAAAATAAATAGACAGTCAGCTTATCCGCAGCTGCTTCTGCTCACCAGTTTCATGTGATAGCTGCTCCGAACAAACCCATAGTTC
>NW_018217285.1:0-2029 GCF_001263595.1 Phalaenopsis equestris | reverse complement strand
CCTTCCCTTAGAAGTTGAACTACCCTTGTTGAGAGATGCTCTTAGTAACCATATTGCTAGTGAAGATAATATCTGAATTAGGTTGGCGTATTTTGATAGCCTCAAGGGACATAGGCTGCAAGTTCAACAAATTCTAGGGCTATACACTTGAATGGCCAAAACTCAAGATGAATTGGTGAGCTAAGGACCTTCACAGTTGGAGACTTTGTACCAATTTTACACCACCCAATTGTGAGTCATCTTTGAAGTCATGGCATGTTTGAGCTCACTTAGGAAGGGCCTTTCATGATCGACAAAGTCTATGAAAGAGGTGCCTACTTGGTGATTGACACAGATAGATCTCATCTGATGCCCCCTATTAATGGCAATAATTGAAGAGGTACTATGCTTAGCTCTTTTTTTGTGATGTACCCTATGTACTTTATAAAATTTATGTTCAAATTTTATGAACTTTGTAATCCAATTTCTAAGCAAAAAGAAAGCACATTTTTTGGTATCTCTCTATTATATGAAGTTATTGTGACTAATTTACACTTGCTATAAGGTCCTTCAAAGTTTACATTATTTGCATGTTAAATAATCCTTGCATTTCTTTTAATTTGATCGTTGGCTTGCATTTCAGCTGAGGTGGAATTCCTTTAGGGTGGCCTACACCTGGTGTTGTCAATGGTTGATGTAAGATAAGTCTTTTTCTTCTCTTATTGCCTTCTAACAACTTACTTTATACAGGTCCTAGAGTAGATTACCCACTCTTCATTTCTTATGTCAACATGAACGTTCTCATGTGTTATATTAACATTACAAGTTCCGATTGTTTCATATGAGTGAGGCTTACATGCACATCCTGCTCATTGTAAGTGAGCATAGTGCATATCCTCTCATGGATGTAGTTTAGTTTAAGGGTTGAAAATCCTTTCATGGGTAGACCATTGTTATAGTCTAGCCCTCTGTTGATTCCCTCATGGGGTTGTCTATTACTTTATTGTGGAAGGCATGACGCATGAACTATGATACTCTACTTACATAGTTGATATGTGCCTGAAAGGGGTACTTTCTTGCTTGCAGTACATTCTTATTATAGTCCTCTCATCAAAGGATTACTTATGTCTCCCTAGAACAGGAATTACTCTACATGTTCCTAAGGAAGTCCCCAGCATGATTCGCTTCAATAAAGCTTGTAAAAACACCCCAGAGGGATGTTGATGTGCTCATCTAGCCCTGATACCTAAGCATGCTTGATACCTATTCAAGAGGAATTACTTCAATGATCCTTAACAAACCCTCGATGGGAATCAACTGGATAGGCCCCCAATGAGGATATTTTATATAGGTTAGACCACTTCATTGGTATGGCCCATTTATTTGATATGATAGATGTGCACACTTTCTCACATTGTCATTAAGCATGTTGTATTAGTTACAGCAAAATTTCACTTATAATTGATACATGCCTGATCGATACTCTTGATACCTGATGAAGCCAACATATATTCCTCAGTACGAACCATTTTACTTGTTCTTAAGGAATCCCTAACAAGGGAGCACCTCACCACAGCTACGGAGGACATGTTTCTGGTAGACCGTTATTATAGTCTAGCCCTTATAATATAAGATGGACTACTTTGTTGTTACAATCCTTACCATCTATACTTGGCCTATTCTTATAGCCTAGTTAGATGAATATGTGGCATCAGTTATCATTCTAGCTCATACAACTGACTCATTCGCAGTTAGTGTCTCTAGATGCATAACCACACTGCAATAAGTTCCTCAAAATGAACTTTTTTAGCTATTTTTAGATGAATCTCAAATAAGGTTTGTGCCTTTAATGCTTGTTTAGAGCACTCTTTTAGGAGAGATTGCCCTAAGCATCTAATCACTGTTACCCCACTCCCCGACTAGGGCGATCCTATATGTCATATCTAGGCATATTGAGTTGACCATTGTCTATGTTTACCCAGTTTGTAAGTGTCGGTGCGAAGATATTTGTACCTGATCCCCGATAACTGTTTATGTGCACAGTATAACA
>NW_018217284.1:0-2029 GCF_001263595.1 Phalaenopsis equestris | reverse complement strand
CTAATCCAACAAAGAACTAGCATACAAAGTAATGTGAGGAGCTATATAGAAGGATGCTGACACTAAAGAGGTACTACTGGTGCCCAAAGACCACCAGATTTAGGAGGATGCTATTGACACAAACTTATTCAAGCGTTGAATGCTATTAATGAGAAGCATAAACTTCAAAAGAAAAGATTGCAATAACTAGTAGGTATAAGACAAAGGCAATTTGAAATCTCATGAGATTTGATTATTCGCTATGGGGAAAATAGCCTATACCAATGGAATAACAAATGACTTTTCTTGTGTCCTAAATATCGAGTTTAATTCTAAGGGTTTATCGACGGTATTCATTAAGCATAATTTCTAATGGCTTTCCAACTCCTAAACAATAGCTATTTAGTAAAGGGACTTTCCGAAGGAGTTTGAAGATAAACCAACGGTTTATTTTCGTTGGTTTAATGTAAACTATAGACCGACAGTCACAGGTCATCGCAAAACAATGCCGCTCATTCATAGCAACCCACAGTTAAACCTGAAAGTTATTAAGTAATTAAAAGCCGTTGGTGTTTGTAGCGTAGGTAAGCTGTCGAAAAGTCTTTAAACTGTGCGCCGACATGAAAACTTTCTCATTTCCTCTACTCATGCTCTCGCAAACTCCGAACCCGCGCACCACCTTTTCCTTGGATTTTCCACTATGGTGCACCAAATCACAATAGTTTACCGTCAAATTGAAGTTAATATGGATTCAATCATTCATCTAAGTATTTATGTAAATTGAACTGTATGTTTTTATGCATTTTCAATTTTTGTGATTTAGGAAAATATAAAATTTAAATTTTATGATTTGAAAAATACAACAACGAGGTTATGTTTTTTAACTGCAGAACTGATGTATTTTTGTGTGCTATGATCAATCCATTGAGAATCAAATGAAAATGACAATTATTGGTTGGGGTTTTATCATGACCTTTCATATTTGAGTGACAATTTGAAAATCGGATGAACGAGGATGCTTGATTTGTAAATAGCAATGTTTTGGTCGGTCTGTATATGTAATCGACCCAAATGAAAAATGGATAATTACATTAAAGGCTTGAAAAATGTAGTGGGGTTTTTTGAGTCCTAACTATATGTTGGAGAGAAAGTGTTATAATGCAAGGGGGTTGAGAAAATTCATCCAATATTCATGTAACGCTACAGTGCATGTGCTTTAGGATTATGAACATAAACGAACGCTTAAATTATAAAACATGTGTAAGAAAAATGGGCGTCTTTTAATTCTGGGACTATTGACTAAGTTTACCATTTTTTTTAATTATGTTTTTGATGAGTATTCGACATATCATAATGGTTATTCTGTTTTTGAGACAATTCTAGATTTCCTTGAATTGACACTCATGTCCAATTAAAAACTAGGAGGAAATTGACTAATTTTTTTAGCTTTCAGTATGACTATTGTGTCTAACGCTTTGCACTACTTTAATTTTGCCAAGCTAGAACCCAGTCAAAATATCAATAAGGTGACAAGGGGTAGGGTGACCTTAAATTTTATTATCCATAAGGGGATTATCATAGATATACCCAAGATTATATCTTGTTCACTCTTTAATATTGTTAAGGCTGGCACTATTGTAAGTTTAGCACACCATTCCCTCATTTATAGCTTAAGTGCATTGGTCAATAACTTAGAGATTCGTTTAAGGAAAAGATCTTTCCTAATACTACATTAACTAGGAATAATATATTATCCAATAAATAAGTAAAAAACTAGCATCAACGGTAGTTCACCTTTCACTACATTTATAATTGAGTTATTCATTTATTGAGTATGTTTAATAGCTATATTGACCATTGACTTATTATTCTTACAACTTTCTAACATATTGCACTCATCTTTACTTGTTTATATTATTATTATTAAATAATATAATTTGTGTTTATAGTTTATATGCAAGCTTTTTGTGATCAACACTACTTTCAATGTACACATCATATGCAACTATAATTTCAATTTAATTATGGGATATATATACATAATTAAATA
>NW_018217283.1:0-2029 GCF_001263595.1 Phalaenopsis equestris | reverse complement strand
TTTTTTTAAAAATAGTCAATCATGAATAAGATGAACCTCCTCTGCCTCTTGGTGAGAGAGAAATGACCAAGAAGATCAATTCCATAAACCATAAAAAGCTATGGAGTAAAAATTAGTTACAACTTGTACAAAATTTGATATTGCATCGATCCATATTTCTAGCACTAGGCACATTAATTAGAAAAGTTTTAATCATCTTTCCTTAAGATCAGCTAAAAGTATCCCCATCTTAGTATTTGATTCTCGAGAGTTCAACCTCTAGAAAGAACCTCCATCAAGATATCTTCAACTTTGCTTGCTCGCACACATTTTAAGTCTAAGAGCATGGTTAGCATCCCGAACAACTCGCCATCAATGAAGAGGTATTGTGTGGCTTTGATACATAATCACTTTCGATTTATGACAATGGGAAAAATGATTCCCGAGTTCAAGTATATGGCAAATGCATCTAGGCAACATGATTCTTGTGAAAGTTCAACCCCCATGAGTTCGGCCTCGTCAATAGCCAGGCAAGTCATGTCTGTTGTAGATCTTCTGTTCATGTTTCCCATCTTCAAGAGAAAAATAGCAAATTGGTTGCAATTTTTTAGAATGTTTTCGATCCTAAAATGCTATAATTTCCCAATCTCTACTCTGACATTAAGCAAATACCTTTGCAAGATGTCTTACCATACTTTTATTGTCCATTCAACCAGTTCACTACCAGTTGAGAGTCGAAACGGACCATGAAGTGCTTAGCACCCACTCATATGACAAATTGTAATCTTGCAATTAAACATTCATACCCGTATTGGCTATTAATGAGCAGGAAGCAAACCATTACAAAGTGTAGGAAGAAGGCTCGTATGGGATTTCTTTGTATATCCCTTATTCCAACTCCTTAGGCATTGAAGGCTTTATCGACGAACAATGTCCATAGCTATTCCTTAGGTGGAGTCGTCTCTTCTGGCGAGCAATCCTCAATGAAATTAGCTAGGAAGTTTACTACTGCATGTGTCTTTATAGCAATCCTTAGCGAGTAAGTGAGGTCGAACTAGCTTAACTTGATGGACCACTTGAGAAGTCTTTTGAAGTAGTCGGGGCTTGGTGAATACCAATTTGAGGAGAAGGTTGGTGATGACTTGAATATGGTGCGCTTAGAAGTACACTTGGAGTCTCCTCACTGAGATGATTAAAGCAAATGTAAGTTTCTCCATAATAAGTATCCGAGCTCAATAGCTCTCAAAATTCTACTGAAATAATTGATAAGAAATTATTGGTGACCTTCTTCTCTAAGTAGAAGCGACCTCTTCGATGATTCTTACGTACAATAGAAGCTTCTCTCAAGGCCGAGAGCTCTGCAGCAAGGATGGCAAAGACAGAAGGGTCTTAAGATTCACAAACATCTGCTTGTACTTTTCATTCGAAGAGAAGTGTTTATCTTCCGGAACACTTTGAAAAAAAGTGAGCATTTGTCTTCTTATTTGGATATAAATCCGCTTTATCCAATTATCCCACCTGTTCGCTTCTACAACTCCTTAACATTTTGGGTTTAGGACATACCTAGTATGGCTTGGACCTTTCTGCATTCATCTTGCAGCTTTCAAGGAAAGTAAGAAACCAAAAAATAATTCAATTATGGTCCCAAGCTGCAATTTAGCAGGGTTAAGTTTCTAGTTGAACCTTCAGATAATATAGAAAATCTCCCTGAGATATGCTATGCAATGTGAGGGATTTTTACTCTTACAATCATATCATCCCTTCTTGATTTTTAAATATGACATCCATAGTTTGTTGTTAAGTCGAACCTATATATTTAAGCTAAATGGTACTATACTAACAATATACATCACCCCGAAAATAAATGAACTCTTCTTGCAATCCGCTAGATGCATTTTGATCTGGAAGTAGCCTAAAAAGAACCAAGAAGCTAACTACAAGATAATCGGTTGTAAAGTTGAATGGCTATTTATGCACGAAAGTGAATAGTTTTCCTCTAAGCATGACAAGTTTAGGTGTGAAGTTCGCGCACTTTCACCACTTCTTGCTT
>NW_018217282.1:0-2025 GCF_001263595.1 Phalaenopsis equestris | reverse complement strand
TTAGTATTAAATCAACACATTGATTGCATTAAGGGCACTTTTCATAACCGTTTCTTCTTTCTGTAATTGTATGAATAAACTCCTATAAATACTGGGCAAAAGAAGGGATAAAAAGTTTCCGGTTTGAGGACTTTTTCCCGGCATCTCTACCGAGAATTTCCTAACACTGTCTCGGCTAACTCTCAAGGTAACCTTGTCGTTATATAGCAGGACCCTTGCGGGTGGCCGATCCTTCTTCAATGTCTGAGCCATCCTCCTCTTCGGAAGCTTATTCCGACTAATTCAGAATTAGGGCGGAAAACTCTTTCGAGTCGATAAATTTGGGTTGACCAAACCGTGATGGATGAATCATTGGAAGGAGTAATCCATCCCAAGCCTACGCTGACCTACCTGGCTGTCCTCATACTCCCCATTAGAAAATGATGAGGCGGTCTTCTCCTTCAGCTCAGCAATCTCCTTCTTCAAGGCCGCTATAGTGTCGATGGATTCCTCATTAGCCTTCTTGGAATTTTTATGCTTGAGCTTCAAAAGGTCCTGATTGTCACGAACTTTCTTGAGGTTCATCTCCAGCAAAGCCAATTATTTCCGAGCCTCATACAGTGCGCCTTCCAACTTGATTACGACCAACCCCAGAAAACCAGCACTCTGCACTGCCATCAACTGCTACAGATCCACATTAGGGAGGAGTTCCCTACAGCGGAAGCCTCCCATGGTACAACCGAACTCCTCAAACTACAACAAGTTCAGCAAAATTGGGGGAACATATGTCTTTGGGTATTGGTCTAAAGACTGATTCAATAAACCGAACCACTTGTCAGACTCGAGACACATCCTCACGTCGCCCCTGTGCATGGGCTCTCACTCGAAGGCCTCCTTGCTCCTCTTCAAAGGAGTGGGGTGTGGGATGTCTATTTCCACCACTAGCCCCTTTCCCCGCCGACTGACCTTTTTTCCCATGGGGGAAGGCGAGGCCTCGTCGCTTGAAGATGAAGTCAACTCTCAAGTCGAAGAACTAGGTGAAGCAGCAAGTGTGATCTGACTAGCTTCAGTTCTTTCAAACAAAACAACAAAAGAAGGAACCCCGACCTGTGAATCTGTCGGAACGATGACAGTTGGCATCATGCCATTTTTTGAAGAAGAGGGGGCCACAGTCACGATTTCATCCAGAAGCCCTTTCAAAAATAAATTTTCTCTCGTCACCTTCCCCTTAATCAAAAAAATATAAGCAAATTTTTAAGGAATGGAGGTAACATGTCAGTCATCATATCTTGAGTAATAATGGTGGTTTCAGACACTGAGGTAAGATATCTCGAGGCTACACTGTAAGGAAGCGGGTCCTCATTTCTATAGAATTACCTGACCCCGAGAGGCGTTGTTAATTCCAGTGCTTAAAGGACAACTTCTCCTTCGTCACCATAGCTCTGGTCACCTCATCAATATCTAAGAGGCACCGCTGTTCCTCGGTCATCTTTCCCCTTAACACAGGGGTAACCGTCATCTCGGTGGTGTACTGCGGGACCGAGAGATGATGACCAATCAACATTGATTTATCAACATCCATAATTGATGGAAGAAACTTCAACTTGTCCATCACTAGCTATGATGGCTTGCTCTGGATCCCCCAGTCGCCAGAAACTTCTTCTAATACTTTATCTTATTCTCCACACCTAGCATGTGGAGTTTCTTACTCACCAAAGACATGAAAAAGCCCTCCTTATCAAACTTGAATAAGAAAAAATACTTGAACAAGTCGATCGACCACAAAACATGCTTCTGATGACAATAATGAATGAAAGACATTATTTTTGTGATGGAGTTTGGCAGTGCATGCGCTGAAGTAATCCTGTAAATATTAAAAATACTTTAGAGCTCATCGTACAGAAGCAACCAAAGATTGTATTTGAACTGGTCAAGATAGAGGATCAGATCACTACCCACATAATCTGTCACTCGCGCTAAACTCGGTATCCTCTGAAGAACGATGCTATCATGAAAAACATACTTCCTCTACAGCACCTTCATGTT
>NW_018217281.1:0-2025 GCF_001263595.1 Phalaenopsis equestris | reverse complement strand
ATATATATATATATATATTGACCTTATTTCATGAGCCTCCCGATCAACCTCTCGTGTCTAATAATTTCATCTCACGTAAAGACGAGATTGAATTTGTGACCCCATGAGTGTTATAAACTTTGTCAAACAAAGGGTTATGATAGGCGACACAATTTAGCCAAAATATAAAATGAAGTTCTTAAAAAAATTTTTGAACTATTAAATTTAACTTATTTAGCAATAAAATATGATGAAAGTAACGAATTCAATGAAAGTAAGGTACATGTTAATTGCTTGAATTTTTCTTTGAATTTGCCACTCTAAACATGTTTTTTATTTCCTTGCCAAGTTCTTCCCTCCATACATCTTTTAGAGGTATATGAATTACATCTTTTAGAACTTCATGAGACTACTAAGAAAAATCTTGGTATGCAACTATCATCAAACTCTATTGAATTTAGTGAGTTCAAATATATTTTGTAGAGGAAAAAATATATGCCAACCTTTTTATAATTTTTGAGATTTGGATGTTCATGCTGCAAATGAGGATTGTTTGAATTGTTCACTTTTAACTGGTCCAAATTTAAATTTACACTAAAAATTTTTCCAAAACAATAAAAATGTTGCTGTCTCCATTTCATTCCGGTGGCCCGATCAAGATGGAAGACTGCTTCGCACATTTATTTGAAATAATTTTTATTGACCCATTTCATCAGTTTATTAGAAGCCTGCATCTATGATTTTCTAATTTGAAGAGTAGCTCCTATTTGCCTTGGGTAAACCCTTCCTTCCCTCAGTCTCCCAAGAAAAAGCTTATTCCATCATGAGCTCATGTACTGTGTATGGTACAAGGACCCACAAATCCAATAGAAGCCTTCCTGCCATATGGAACTGACAAACAAAACAAAAATAAAATTCCAAAAAATGGAAAATAGAAGAACGCAAAGAGATGACTTTTGCCCTGTTAACATTATTAATAGAAGACAGGCCGGACTCAGGTTTGTCTAATCAAAACAGGATGTGTTCACTCAATTGCCCTTCCAAAGCCATTATTTTGTTCTGGTCACATTCATAACCTTACAGTAAAGGGTGTGCCTTCCCTGAAGATGCCCTAAAACAGCCTGTTGCAGTAATTAGATCAGCACAAACTTACCATCAGTCTTTTCACTGATCGCACAGAGTATTAAGGATTATCATCATTTTGCCAGCCCTTGCCATCATTCTGTTTTTTCTTTAGTTTACTAATAATGTTTGGCTCCAACTTGCATTTATTGGTTGATTTAATGGTATTATAGAGAGAATGAATTAAAGGAAGAGAAATGATGGAGGCAAAGTAGGCTTAGGAAGTAAAAACATCATTGCGAATCTTGCGCGGACAAAACCCAGCTTCCATCAACCCAATGCTTCATCATCACATGACGCCACCAGATCTTGCCCTCTTCGACTTCCCCCTCTCCTTTTCCCTCGTCATCATGATGCCAAATCTTGTATATTGGGGGGAGAGAGGCAGAGATAGAAAGAGCCAGGGCGACGATTTTCTCTTCATCTTTCCTCTATAAATAGCGCAACATTTCGCTGTAGGAGCAAGACCGGATTGTGGTGAGGAAATAATGGAGAGAATCAACTCTAAGTTGTACATGCAGAACTGCTTCATAATGCAGGAGAATGAGAGGCTGAGGAAGAAGGCTGAGCTGCTCAACCAAGAGAACCAGGAGCTGCTGTCTAAGCTCCAGCAAAGCAAATCCAAGTCCAGCCAAGCTTCAAGCAGCAACTCTAGGCGAAGCCCAAACACTAAGCTCGATCTTAATAGCTACCCCCCTGCCTCTGAAGATCAATGTGATGGCTAGTCTTGTTCAAATTGGGGTTTTAGGAAGGTGTCTTTTTGTATGTTTTTTGGGTTATGAGAAATCTCTTCGTATGGTGGTGGTCTATCTTGTTATGAGTGCCAAGTAATCTTTAGCTTTAATGTGTGTAACTTCACTAATTTTGTAATTTATAAATAGCTATAAAAATGTGTTCGTAGTTGAATCGCTTATATTGACATTA
>NW_018217280.1:0-2025 GCF_001263595.1 Phalaenopsis equestris | reverse complement strand
AGAATTATGTGTTTGTGCGCTAAAAATGCATCAGGGAGGCTTAATGGATTTCTTGGGACTATGAGATACTACATATAAGTAGACTATGGTCTCATATGTTCAAACAATCATCCTAAATGTATAACATCAGAAAATGATGCCAACAACAAGCCCTCAACAAGTTATCTACGCCAAAAAATCATGGTGCATTGGTTAGATGCAAACCTGGATCTTCCTTGGTAAATGAGGTAACATTACCAAGAAAATATTTATGAATCTACCATACCAAGTAAGTGTTTTAGATAGTAATGTTGAGATATTGGTTGTTAGTCAAGGTGAGCTAGCCGTAAGAGACGCCCCTTTTGATAGGTATCAACTACCTGACCAAGTTAATCCTATCTAAAGATAGGCACTATCAACAGGTAAGTGAGGTGATCAAGGTGTCTCAGTTGAAGAATAATTGACAAGACAATCGAAATGGTCTACATAATAAACTAGCTGGACAAGCATAGTAATCCCAACCATTAGAGGTGCTTTCTCAAGAAAAACTAACGAGCTTATTTTTGTCAAATGAAACGCAAAAATTTAGTTAGGTAGCTAGGTTATTAAGATGTTCTAACTAATTTATTTTATAGATGAGCGAGGTGATCTAGCAATATAAGGCAAATCTTTTGGTGGGTATCAACTAACTAATCATGTAATCCCATCAATAGATAAACATCATCAACCTGGGTGAGTGAGGTGATCGAGGTGTCCCGGTTGAATCACAATTAATTAGATAATCGAGGTGGCCTAGACAATCCAAAAGGTTAAATTAGCACGATAATCGTAACCATCTAAGATGTTCTCTTAAAAAACCGACTAAATAGTCAATGTGATTCTTGTCGAGTGATATATCAGACAATTAATCAGATAGTGATGTGATTGAGGTATTCTGATTAATTTTTTTGCTAAATAAGTGAGCTGCTCTAGCAACACAAGATGCATTAGTAAGAATTAGAAAATGTGATCTCATCAATACACATAAAATACATTAATTTTTTAAAAAGAAAAACCTTGTTTTTGCATTTTTCTTTTTGCATAGCTCTCTCGGAGTTTCCAGAAACTTGCGGACATCTGTCTTATTAGCCATATGCTAATAAACACTGTTGTTAACCTATTTTCGAATCCTATCAACAAATTTTCTATTCAACTCAGCCCAATTTTTATCAAACATCTCTATTGGTTTGCCTTATCTCCCAAAAGTGTTTCTTCTAAATCCAAACAACAAAACAAGTCCTCCACATGTGACTTCCAAATCAGGTAACTAGTTTTTGTAATCTTAGTCATGGTATTATTGTTATTAGTGGACTCATCCATTTGGCCAACACAAAATAATCCCTCAAGAAATCTAGTTCTAATAACACTTATTAGAAAAGAAAGTCAAAATCCACTACACCACGAGCACACTCACAATAGAATTTATCAAACAAATATCAAGAATAAACACTAAATTTTAGCACAAAAAGTTCCCCCAAATAGAGTAAAAATCACGATACTCGCAGGCTAATTTAGACACCTCCACTACTCATCTTAATGAGTACACAAAATTCTTCTCTAGAACACGACTAGAGGAAATCAATAATTAACCATCACCTAGTAGGTGGTGTACAACAAATCCATAAAACTCAAAATTTTTGGCAATATCAATAAATTCAAGAGCAAAATGTAAATCACAATAATCAATGGCTTAATCTACTTTTCTCCCTCTTAATCTTGCCCTTCATGTTGCAGTCCTTCACGTTGCATTTCTTCACGTTGCAGTTCTTTCACGTTGTCATTCCTCAGGTTGACCCCCTTCATGTTGCTTCATGCTACTTTACTAACAGAGGAAACCGAAATAATGTCATATTTATGTTAGATTGTGTAAAATGAATGTTATATATATAAAAATTGAAGAGAAAATTCATTTATTCTCTTATATTCAATTCAATGTGCCTTTACATATAGGAGTCTCTCCTCCTTATATAAGGAAACTAACTAAATAAGTTTCAATAATTTCCTATT
>NW_018217279.1:0-2023 GCF_001263595.1 Phalaenopsis equestris | reverse complement strand
AATTTTATTTCAAACTTTTATTTTATATTAACATTTAAGACTGAATTTTGTGCTTTAACAGCTTTATAAAATATTTTTAATTTTATGAGTTTTAATTCTTTTGTTTTGAAGTTTACACCTAGGTTCAGCCTCGAGGCTCGCCCCACTAAGGAAAATGCCTCAAATCCTAAACTTGCCATTTTAAACATTGGAAACAACAATAAAAAAAAACCATTGACTTATTGACAATTACATTTCTTATTATATTTAATTTACTTTATATTTGTTTGGTAATAAGGAAATATAAGGAAAACTTAATTTTTTTGTTTGGTGGGAAGTAATATGATTCTAAATTTTTATATTAACATATCTTGTATTAATATATTCTTTAAATTTTCATTTTAAATGAATTTCATTCATGACAATAACAGTACATAGGTGTATGAGATCAACAAGGCCCACTTGGTTGCAAACACAGCAAGGATGACAAGATGAGAACTTGGCAAGTACACGGAAAGTCGTGACACAAAGCAGAGAGGTCAACTTGATGGCAAAATGATCAAAGTGGTTGCAAACAAATGATGAATTTGGCGCCAAATTTTTTATGCATTTCAATGTGATAAAAATAAAGAGTTTTTGGACGTAATATAAATTACTTAATACACAGAGATGCTTTAGATTTAGATTACTTCATGCCAATAGCTTAAAAGTCAAAACTTATGCATTCCAAGTGGAATATTCTAATAATATCTCAGAACAAAAAACCCCTAGGCAATCCTCAAAACATCAAAAGAAGTTTGAATGCATTACACTGTCATGAATTTAACAAAAAACACACTCAACATCACAATAATCATTGCCACTGACTCCAATGTCTTCTTTAAGAAAAACTTATCATCATCGATAATAATGTTTTCTATAAGCTGTATTATACAAAAATAAATGGGCAGACAGAGCACACCTGATTGAGAAGTATCAGTTTCCAAGCTCTCATCATTGACAACTGTAACTGGTTGTTTCCTCCTTGATTGGCTCTCATCAAAGGCAACTGTAGCTGGTCGCTTCTTCCTTGACGGGCCCTTGGCCTAAATATATTACCAGAAAAATAAAATGAACTTACAGCCGACAGACCAGATAACAGATACAAGGATGGATGCAAAGACTTAGAACAGGTTAAGAATGTACAACAGTAACTGGGCATTTCCTCCTTGATTGGCTCTCATCAAAAGCAACTTTAGCTGGCCGTTTCCTCCTTGATGGGCACCTAGCCTAAAAATATTACCAGAAAAATAAAATGAACTTACAGCAGACAGACCAGATAACTAATACAAGGATGGATGCAAAGACATAAATGAGGTTAAGAATGTACTTCATGTAACATTTAACAAAAAAACTAAAGGTGACAAATGAATCAAACTAACTAGCTAATTTTGAATATCATTGAAAAAAACAAGCTGTAGGAAATGATCATGGATCAAGTTTGAAACATACCGAAGAAAAACATGCAGAGGAAAGTTGCAGCTCGACATCATAACCTATGCCATTTTCATCACTTAGAGAAGAAACGGATCCAAGACATCCGATACTACTTATCTGCTTGTGCTTCAGATAAAGAAGGGCAGCAGCATCCTCAAACTGCTCGCTTTCAACAGGGAACTTATTCAGATCAATGTTCAGAGGCATCTTACAGATTTTAGTATCAATTATATTCCCCTTTGTATGTTAATTTAATGAGCAAAGCGTGCTGATTACTGGAACAAAATCAACTTATCAGTGCTACAATAATCTCAGCTAATGTCCAGAAAAGGAATAAAATAAATCCCAAGGATTCAAAGTATTAGCATTTTTTTAGAAAAAAATTATTACATCAGGACTCCGCAGCAGAGCTGCTTGCGAAGTCTAATCTAGTGCTTACACGTGGAAGGTCCACTCACCTACATAAAAAATGAAAATGCACGACTCGACCTGACCCGACCCGACCGATGCGTTACAGAGCATAAACAAATATTTTTTTGCATTATTTATTTTTGTCGCCGTGTTATAG
>NW_018217278.1:0-2022 GCF_001263595.1 Phalaenopsis equestris | reverse complement strand
GAAATTATATTTGCAAATTCATGTTTCATATTTCTTCTTTGCTCTTCATTGCTCCATCACGGTGGATTCGAGTTCGAGTGCCCTTTAAAATGAGTTTTCAATCATACAAATTGTTTTGGATGTAGTACCATTTTAAGAATGACTTGATTTTTCTTAGATAGTTGCCTAGTATATGTAACATGTAAATTTCATTATTGAGTTAAATTAAAGTGTTTCTGATGTAGAATGATCAAGAGTCTAAAATGACTAATTCAAATTGGGATCTTAAAAACAATTAACAACAGCAAAAATTAATTGTTTTTAAAGTAAAAACAGTAAGCACGTTTCTATCAACCCAAAATATAATTTAAGTCCAACAAAATTTGAGATTCAACAGAACATAAATTAAAAATTATAAACTACAGCGAAGAACAAATTTTATAGTATGAAAAAAGTTTTAGCAGTTATCATACTCCACAAAATATCAAAATATCAATCACGCAAGCAAAACATCTCCCAAAATGAAACAACTTTTCTAGAAAATCAGTGATAGAAGCAAAATTAGTGGCAGTTTAGAAAAAATATAAAAAGAAATTACCTTGAAGCAATTATATAAGGACTTTACATAAGGAAAATCATACATTATGGAGAAGTTCTGTATTCTTGTAGAATTGGTTACCATGAAAGTTGAAACTTATATTATTTATGTTGTTGATTCAGGTAGGCCCCCAATTGAGAATTCTGTATTAAAAAGTCTGGGCATAAATGTTAAAAGTGGTTTTTGTCACGCCAATGTATAAGATACCACTGATATTCACTATTAGTAGAAATTAATCACATCATCCAAAATAGCTTCAGGAAAACACAGAAGAAACTTGTCTGGTAAGGTGCTAGATGTAACTCGAAAGAGGTAGAAAAGAGAAGAACCTACAATACCAGCACCAAATTTATTGGATAAATTCAAATCAGATAAATTGCAAATCAAATCAATATTTTCTTCTCAGATTTTCAATTTTCAAGTGCTAGTGCCAATGCTTTATGACTTTTACACGACCCTACATTTCTTGCAATTAATTGTTTGAAATACGTGTTGGAAACCTTTATAAACTTAAATGATCATCTGGTTAAAATTCCACTTATTTCCATGAATGAGCAGCGGATTTAAAATTACCATCTTCAAGCAAATCACGCAGTTTTTTGGGTGTGTGATTCGGAAATTCAATGGCTAATTTTAATAAGTTAACTAAACAACATTTTCTTTTTTATAGGTTGATACCTTGTGGCAATTTCAAATAGACTCATGGCCATAGATTTTATTAATAGATGAATTATATACGAACTCAGACATAAATAGTATCAAATCCCAATTAGATGTTTGTTCCAAGCAGTGCACGGGATAACCTAGAGCCCTCTTAAATACATCAGTTCAATTATCAATTTGTGGAAGATAAGCTTGTCAATATTTAACTGATTCCCATTTACTTTCATAGGGCTTCCGGAATTTAACTCAAGAATGTTGCGTCTCAATCAGATGCAATCATTATAAAAAATTAATGAAATTTGAACAATTCATTATAGAATAATTTAGTTATTTGAGAAGCATAAACAGTTTTAATACATTGAATGAAAAGAGCCATTTTTTGAAAAGAGAAACAAAAATAGAATTGTATTCTCTAAGCATTCATGATAATCCTAGAATAAAGCTCATGATCACATCCTCCCATGATTTATATAGAATTAGCAAAAATGTAAAAGCACAATGTTATGTTTTTTTCCTCGAGGCTTCTGGTACACTCTGAATTGTAACGCTAAATCTATAACAAACCATTTTAAACAATAGGCCAATAAAACCGAACATTAGTCATGGTTATAGTTTTATCTCAACCAAAATAGTTTGCAACACCTCCATGTAATCCTCAAGTAAGAAAATATCCCAAGATGAATCAGAAATGTATAGTCGAATTCTCTTAAAATTAAAGCCGTCCTTCATCACAAAATCGATATTAAGCATAGGTAATGAACTAGTTAAATCAACATATATAT
>NW_018217277.1:0-2020 GCF_001263595.1 Phalaenopsis equestris | reverse complement strand
AAAAAAAAAAAAAACCTTCCACCAATATAAAATCATGATACATAGGGTAAAATAATAGGTAAGATGCAGGAATGAAAGTAGGTAAATCGCATAAAATTGGCGCATGTCATCTGGCACTATGGTGATCTAACAATGGTGCTCCAGTATGACGATGGCTCAATAATAGTGATCATATGTCTATGGTAGCCCAAAGATGATGGTGCGACATGTTGACAACTTCCTGATAATGGTGGGCTGGTGACAGTGGCTACATGGTGATAGCAGTGGACTAGTGATGGTATCAACATCTGCTCCATTGACGGGGCATTGAGGTACAACAAAAATGGATATGGTTTGTCAGCGTTGACTAGCTATAATGATCTAGTGATAGCTGCTGCCGAAGTTGGTGATTCACTAAAGGCAATAGTGGTAGCAGTAGCACCATGGGCCAGGAAATTGCGGTGAGAGTTTGGAGGTGTCAGCCAGGTGATAGTAACCCGAAGATGGCTTTTGTGGCTGAGCAACGATGATCAAGTAATAGTGGAAGTGTCAGCAACACAATGTTCTCAGCGACGAAGATGATTTTCTCTTGTTAGTGAGAGTATATTGATTTTAAGTATATTGGGCAGTGTCAACAAACATATAAGAGTGATGGGCGGGCGACACAACCATCAAATAATGATAAACAAGCAACAGAGCTTGGCATGTGATAAAGAGATTGAAGAAAGTCCACCATGAACGTTTGACCTATTTGAAACCGTTTGTTGGAGTATTACTCGATAACATTAGCATGTGCAAAAGAAGTCAAAAGAAATCCACTAAGAGTGATGATAATGCATCACATAGGCACATTGCTCTGTTTCAAATATTTATTTCAAATGCTGAATAAGGAAAAAAACACTGTTGATTTTTTAAAATTCTTACTGATTGCATACAAATATAAAATCCAGATATTTAAATATCAAATAAGGCGGGAGCACATTGATACTTTTTGCTCTGATAATGGCAGCCATCTTCTGAAAGATTTTTTCATTAAAAATCAATAATGTTTGTAAATACATATCTTATAAAGGCTGCTGTTGTTAGAGAGAAAATATTTTACACTGTAAGCATATGAATCAATCAGAAAGGAATTCTTCAATTTACACCCTCCAAGGGACACTGAGACTTAACCAATAGATGTAAAGCTTTTCAGTTGTTCTGTTATGACAATTTTTTCTTCTAATTAACTTTTCTGTTCTATAAACATGTTTGGTTTGTTGTCAAGAGCTTTATCTGATTCCTTCCTATTGCTGCTCCAGATCTTCTTCCACTAACCGGATTTCTGATACCTCATTGCCCTGCAATTTATAATAATTTAAATGATCTAACTGCTGAAAAATAGTGAATTGGAAGATATATAGGAGAGTGAAATTAAAAATATATATATAAATGAAGCCCAAACTTCCTAAATTTATGAAAAATGCACAGATTTTAGGATAAGAAAATTTACATGAAGCTGAAGTTTTTGTGCGTTCTGGATGAAAGTGATCAGACGCATCACCAAATAGAAAGGCAACAAAATACCCACTGCTCGTAGAACAAATACCTGCAATAAGATTTCAAACTTATGCTTGTCAAAAACTAATAAATTTTTTAATATAATCTGCTAAATGAAAACTAGCCGTTAGCAGACAAAGTACACTGATACTCACTGTAGCAAGAGTGAATGCATAGTCTTCAGCATTACCAGATAGCAAAGCGAAGAGATGTCTGACTAAGAGAATGATTGTAAACTGCAAAAATATTTTAAATTATTTGGTTGAAAAATGAAAATATATTAATTTAAATATGATAACAATCACTTACCATTAAAACTATTAATCTGCACAATGTCACACTACGATCGGATACTCTTTCAGGTTCATTGCTGGTGATAACCAATACAGTATGATTCTCAGGGTCATAGTTGTGCCTGGCCACCTCGATGGTTTCTCTGAAATTTCACCAATCTTATTAGAATCATTTGAGCTGAATTATTTTATTGTCACAAACCAAACAA
>NW_018217276.1:0-2019 GCF_001263595.1 Phalaenopsis equestris | reverse complement strand
TTTTTTTTTGCTAGTCATTCTCTTTGCATTATATTTAGCTTTTATAAGATAAAAATTAGGTTGTCAAGTGAAGACTCGCTTAGAGAATGCCCTTTTTATTATGCTATGAATTAACAACTATCAAAAATATTAATAAAATTATCCAAGCTCGCGACTAATCCTGTTTCAGTGCGCTAATTATACAAATCCAAATGATCAAATGATTCTTGGTGGCATCTTGAGCAATAGGCAAAGCTAATAAGTTTCAATGGAAGGTGGGAGCATAATCAAACTATTGTGTCTTTAAAAATAGTATAAAGCAAATCGCATTCCACCATATGCCTGATGGTGAGAAGATAATCTAGCTCAAAATGAATAATATGGGCAGTGTAATCTAACTCCTTTTAATGAAATCCAACAACATAATTTTGACCTTTGGCAATGTCTAAGCCAGCATGATTAGAATGGAGAAAATATTTGTCAGACGAACATCATGCTTTACTGGTTAATAAGGAAGATAAGTATTGATAGTAATCTCCAAATGGTTGATGCATCATTTTGATATGGAAACATGGAAGTAATTATTAAAGCCAAGCAACATCAACATCTAATGGATGTAACTAAAATTTTGACCCTGAGAGGATGGGGAAGAAAAGCAAGTTGAGGAAATTGTTGAAGAACTCTATGGACCATTTTTCTAAAAATATCATCTATGTTAATTGTTTAAATGCGATGTGATTATTAGATCATACTTTGTATGGAGACCTCTCAAAATCGTAGAAGAATTCATATTATAATTCCCAGTCATTTGTGTTTCTAAGCACATTAGCCCAAAGAGAGTGCTAAACAACAATTTGTTGGTGAAAAATCACCAAGACCTTATGAGAGAATTGAAACATGCCTTGAGATGCAAAGAGGAGAAATAATCAAGATTTTATAGATTCACTTAATGAATTATTGCACAGATAACCTAGTCAAACTCCTTCAAACATAAAATGCTGGTCAAACCAAATTAGAGCAGCACTAGTTAAAATAATGGAGATATTTCATTTGTTATTGTGAACTCATAATCATGGATTCTATTTAAAAGCAAAGGTCAATGTTGCTGTCGTAAAATTATCTACTTCAACAATAATAACTTAAAAAGAGTGAATTAAGCATGTTGAGGATGAGTAGTGTTAGTAGTTTTACAGATGAAAACTTGGGATGGGTTCTTCGGGTGAGATTTGATCGACCGGTAAGAGGGTACCTTTTTAATGTCATGGTCAAATTCAATAGGCTAATATTAAGCCTTGCTCAAGCAACTTGTTGGAAATCAATTGACATGCCGATTTAAAAAATTTAGGCAACCGATGAACGTACATATTTTAAGCCGATTTAACATCTAGTAACTTCTTAGAACCCACAATTAGGAACAAACCAGGACTTAACTAAACCGAAGGAGCATTTATTAGTGTATACAAGAAGAGAGTTCATATGAATATAAATTTCTAAAACCACTAATTCAATTATTTAAAAGAAGATTTAACCTTGTTTATTTATATTTAAATAATTTCATTTTAAAGTTCAATAAAATTTTGTGTTAGAGCGCTCAAATGTACAACATATTGATTAGAGAAGAAATGAAAAATTTTAAGTTGTCAGATTCAAGCGCTCAACCAATCTAAAAAGAAAAAATTCACTACATAAAACAAGATAATTGTCCCAAATCGAAGCCCATGAAGAACTGCAGGTTCATGCGAGCGCCAAGCCAGCGTCCAATTGTAACTTAATGGCTAAACAAAAACAATCAATTTAATCAATCAACCTTGAAATCAAAGGCTCAAATACCGAATCTTGAATCATTCAAAAAATAAGCCATATTCAGCACCCTACTTTCATTATACTGACCATAATTTTGCACACTGGCTAGAGCAAATAGACTTCCATTATAAAGACCATAATTTTGACCATCTATATCCGCCATCCAATAAGTAGTACTACGATTTTATCTAAAGCCAAAAGTAAATAAGTTGGGTGAGACAAAATATCATAAACTTC
>NW_018217275.1:0-2019 GCF_001263595.1 Phalaenopsis equestris | reverse complement strand
TTTTTTTTTTACCACTTGTATGAAATTACATTTGTCATATCACAAACCTATGTAAAATTGCATATTTCTTATATATTATACCTGTGAAAACATTTTGACATTCTTGTGTGAGATGATCTGTAAGTCGGTATAACCCTTTAGAATTTTGGCTACCATAGCCAATGGGCCCACAAAGTGATGACTCTGCGAGAACGAGAAATCTTCGGGTTTTCTTGGGTTGGTATTTGTTCTCTTGATTTCAAGGTATCTATTAAAACTGACTATATAAATAATAACTTGAAATAAAATAATAAGAAATTTGATGAAAAATGATTGCATGTTTTCTATGATGTGCATGATTGATGTTTATCTCTCTTGTTCTTTTATATCATTACATATTCACATAGTGATTGTCCTTATTTGTACTTCATACTGCATGTCATATTTCTCTTATCATTTATGTTTTAATGAATAACTATTATTTATTTACTGAATTGTCAAATTATTTCTTTAATATTTTGCATAATAGATTCTATTCAGCCACCAGTAGGATTGTGCCCACAGGAGCAAGTTTTTTCAATTTTAGTTTTTCTCGCCTTAGCATTTTTTCGGTATTAGTTTTAGCTACTATAGTTTTCTTTTTGGGTAGGAGTTGTTGTTTCATGTTATCATTTCTGATTTGATTTGATTAGTATTTTGTTTTCAATTTAGTTATATCAGTGAACTTTTCAATATTAATAAAATTTGTATTTTATATTTTCGTTTATATGCAAATATTTCTTTGAGAATATAAAATATGTTCATTTCATTTCACCATTTCCTGCGTTGTCGGGATGTACCGTCTTCTGAATCTGCAGTGACATGCCTGGTGCTAGATATGAGCATTACTATAAAGTTGAGGAAGAATCTAAATGAATGTAAAGATGTTGAGCAATTAAGTTCTTTGGTATGCCATTATTGAATTTTAATTATTGACGTACTTCTTATTCCAAGAAGGCTAATTAGTTGAAGGAAGGTTGTTGCCTCCTCCTGAAGAACCCATCACATATTCACAGTAAATGTTCTAACTTTATTTCAATTTTTTATAAATTAACATATCATAAAAGTCAAATATTGCATCATTAAATCTTGCAATACCTACCATGAAATGCTCAAATTTATAGTGAACAAACTGCCAAATCTTTTTAACTAAATCTTGAATAAATTAACTACAAAATGGTATATCATATCCCAACTTGTTCACTATAACAATCCGGACTTAAATAATAATAATCTGCAAGCGTCGATATTATATTCTCTTAATCTCAATAGGCATTCCAAATCAGCATTCTGCCTCTATTTCGTTTAAATTCAAAAAAGCACAGCATTTATACTGAAATTTGCATGTTGCGCACCCCCATTGCTGCTTAAAAGCTCAGATTTGCAAAAAGGTAGCAAAATTCCAACTTTTTTTAACCAAATCCACCTCATCCCACCTCATAAATAGATAAAAAATAGCCAATCAAGCAAGAATTACCTCTTCCCCGCCAAAACCCCTCCGCTCAGGCCTCGAAGAGGAACACCGAAACACTGGGCCAGGAACCCAAGAATAACTCATCATCGACCTCCGCGCCAACGAGAAGGGACAGAGAGGCACCGGAGAGAAGTATATAGGGATCGAAAGAAATGCGGCCATGGGTGGGAGCTAGATTTACTTGAGGAGCGGAATTTAGAATTCTAGGGTTCCTTCGAATTTATAGAGAGAGTGACGGAGGAGATGAGGTGGAGGAACATGAGCTGCCGGGAGATCTTAATGGCCGGTGGGAGTCCGCACGATTTGGATATACGGATAGGGTTGGTCTGAAAGTTAAGATTACAGTTTTGGGGTATTTGCACGCATACCACCCAATTCATGCGTATTTACATCTCTAACACCTAAACTTTATATTTATGCCACCAAACATTTTCATATCACATTAAAAGTGAAATACATATTTTCACGTAAAGGTAAGGTGATACATGCAAGAAAATTGAAAGTTTAGGTGTTAGATATGTAAATAC
>NW_018217274.1:0-2019 GCF_001263595.1 Phalaenopsis equestris | reverse complement strand
GTTGGGTGGTGTGTATGTAAATGCCTCAATATATAGAAGTATAGATGTTTAGATATGTAAATATATAAGAATTAGGTGGCATGCATATAAATGCCCCTTTAATGATTGTACTAATAATGTCTGATAGTTTGTTTTCGAGGCTATTTGTAGGCGAATTAACAAGAAACATTGATATGTGAATTGACCTTATTGCTAGGAAAAGGGTGATGAGCACCATTTGGTGGAACTATATGAAATTTGAATATAATTTCAAAAACTAAATTAACTCACATGAATAAATTTGGATTTTTGTATCTATAGCATTTTGATTGTATAAATCTATGTATGAAAATTTATATTTTAAAAAAAATATTTACATATCTATCACTTGAACTTTATTTTTTACATGCATGCCACCTTAACTGTATTTTTTATGCGATATGAAAGATTTGAATGGTACAAATATGAAAGATAGAGTTTAGTTGGTTATATAAGTAAATACAAAGAAATTGGGTGGTTTGTATGTAAATATCCCAATTTTTAAATTTTTAATCCGGGAATAGAGTTAGAAAACCAAGGTCCCATCGCAAACATGTGTAAGTTGTAACAAATGCATAATATCTCCTTTCTTTTTCCTTTAGCGTAATGCAAGCATTCATCATTTATAGGCTTTTGGCAGCAATTTTTTGAGTATTATTTAAGCAAAATTTTGCCAAATAACTAAAAAAATTAAACATTTAATTATACTTTTTGCATTTATGTCATCAAAATATTTTATATCACAGTAAAATACATCTTTTCATGCATCAATAATATGACATTTATTCAAAAATTAAATTGTTACTTATAAATTCACGTTAATTAAGTGATATGTACGTAAATCTCAAAAAAAGAAATTATTTGATAAATATGCCCAAGGAATGGATCCCTGTTTATAGGCCTAGATTCCAACATGACAAAAATACATGTAAACCTCTTAATCATTAACCTCTTCGGGGAGTTTTTTTTGATAATTTACAAGATGATTTGCATATAATAAAGCCTGGGACACATTTTCATGTATATGTTTATCACACCAGAATTATAAATTTAAATATGAAAGTTAGGGTATTAGATATATAAATATATAAGAATTGTAAGGTATGAATGTAAATTTTCCAAAAATTAGTAATGATAAATCAAATATATTACATATAGTTTTTTTAATTAAAATAATCAACCTTCATAATTAATACAAATTAATTTTGAAAAAATTGCTAATAGAAAATGATAATATTTATTAATTAAATCGACAAAATAAAATTGCAAGTTTTAATAAATTATTAATTAATGATTAATTCAAATGTTATCTATACTAAGTGTAATATAATTAATTTAATCAAATAAAAAAAATTAACTTAAAAAATATTAATATTCAAATTAATTATATACGAGAACATTTAAGTTAATAAGCAATCAACCATAAAAATAAGGTGGTAGTAAATATAATTGAAAAATTGTAATATGATTTATATATATTTACAGGGCTAATGCCTAAACTTTAAAATCACATAAAAGTATCATTAATAATAATATTTATGCAATGGAGCACAAATATTCATGCATGCTGATTGACATGATTATATATATATATATACAAGCGACTATTAGACGATCCTTCCAACCAATCTCACGTACCTATGAATTCCATTCCGCACATGCGGGATCCTAGAGATCTTAAAAACTTTGTCAACCAAAGAGTCATAATATGCGACACTGCTGATGTTATTATAATACTAAACTATTTTATAAATGAATATTAAGTTTAAGCATTAAATATGCAAATAAATACAAAATTTGGGGGAATTACATACATGCCCACTAATTCTTATGTATTTGTATGTCTACTACATGGAGTTTCATATTTACATTTATCACATTCTTGTGTCATAAATTAATGCATGGAATGATGTATTGCACTTCCAAAAAAATTAATATAATGATATTTCTTATTTAAATATAATAATTTTAATTTCAAGCATATAAATATATGGAACTTTA
>NW_018217273.1:0-2017 GCF_001263595.1 Phalaenopsis equestris | reverse complement strand
CTTTGTCGAAGCTTGTTCCCGTGAATATGAGGTAACCATGTGAAATATTCACATCCAAAAGATTTCAGTTGATTATAGTAAGGTACAATCCGATAAAGAAGCTGATAAGATTATTTATTGAACGTATTGGGAGAGGGCAGGGGATTAATCAAATATATGGTTGTTTGCACAGTTTCTAGCCATAGGGAGGAATGCACACTTGAGTCAGCGAGGAGACACAGGTTGTCTACAATATGTGACGATGCTTTTGTTCAACAATGTCATTTTGCTGATGAGTATATGAACAACTTGTTTGGGGAATAATTCCATAAGTATGAAAATGATTTTTGAATTGATGATTGATACATTCACCACCTCTGTCGGATCTTAAAACCTTAATGCAATTGTTAAACTGAAGCTCAACTTGATGTTTGAAACGTATAAAATGTGTAATAACTTCATATGTTTGCATCATAGGATAGATCCATGTATATTTAGTAAAGTCAGCAATGAATAGTACATAATATCTATAACATTGAATAAAATTTGTGGTGGAAGGACCACCCCATACATTTGAATGAAATAAAACTAATGGGATACATTGAGTAGTACTAGAACTTGTAAAGGGCATACGCTGACTTTTTTTCTGTGACACTTGTACTGCAAAAAAATTTATGTATACTATATTTCTGATCTCTTTTAACCTCTCTTAATTTGCATTAAAATGAATTCAATATTATTTTTTTTAATAGTATCAAAACACATCACTTACATTTATCCCAATTCATCAAGTGAAATAATTATGGCCCCATCAATTCAAATCCACTTCATAGAGTCCCTTAACAAAAACAGAACCAGCTAAGCTCTGTCCCTCCTCCGGCCCATCCACACATCCCACTCCTCTTCTTTATATAAGTCTATCCATACCCCTCCATTTCCTATCACCTGCAAGCCCCTCATCTCCCACACTCATCCTTAAACCTCCCCTCAAGCTCCTCACCCCTGCTTCCAAATTATTCTTAATCACACTAATCACCACACTAATCAATCCATTAAGAGCATTAAAACCCACCACTTAATGGGAAACACCGACGCCGCCTACATGGCCGGCGTTGAGCTCGCCCACCGAGTTCCCATCCCCCCTCCTCGCCCCTTCATCGACACCTTCCTCTCCAACCTAAAAGAAACCTTCTACCCCGACGACCCCTTCCGTCAGTTCAAACAAGAAAAAGGCGGCCGGCGAGTCATCCGTGCCCTCCAATACTTCCTGCCCATCCTCGAATGGGCTCCAAACTACACTCTTAGCTTCTTTCGCGCCGACCTCATCGCCGGCATCACTATAGCCAGTCTTGCCATCCCCCAGGGCATCAGCTACGCCAAGCTAGCTAATCTTCCTCCTATACTTGGGCTCTGTACGTGTGTTATCAAAAATCTCTCTCTTTTTTGTTTTTTGGGTCTATTTTGGTTTGGTATGACGAAATGGCTGAACGAGGACGGATTAATGTTATGCAGATTCGAGCTTTGTGCCGCCGCTGGTGTATGCGATGATGGGGAGTTCGAGGGATGTGGCGGTGGGTACGGTGGCGGTGGCGTCGCTGCTGATGGCGTCGATGTTGGGGAAATCGGTGTCTGCGAAGGAAGAGCCCACTCTTTACTTGCATTTGGCGTTAACCGCCACGTTCTTCGCCGGCGTTCTACAGGCGGCTCTGGGCCTGCTTAGGTACCCGGTTTACATTATTATCAAATAAAAGACAACCACACTTTAACCTCCTGTTACCTACTAATCTCATGAATTTAGCATGAATTATGTTCGGTATATATAGGGCCGTTAACGTTTCAATTTCAAATGTGATGAGACTTAAAATCTGCTCGAAAAAAAAAATCAATCCAATATTTTTACTCGTAGAAAGGATCTTTTATTTCGATCCAAAATCAATCCGAGCCAGAAATTGAATCAATTTTCAAACGATTAACGATGTTCAAGCTAAATTCGATAAATTCATAGCCCTAACATCACTAAAGCAGTTAACTATTCAAT
>NW_018217272.1:0-2016 GCF_001263595.1 Phalaenopsis equestris | reverse complement strand
AAAAAAAAAAAGAAAGAAAAATGCATGGCATGAAATAATGAAAGTGATGATTTTAATCCATTTGAGATTGCAGCCATCTCTCGCATCAAAATAATTAAAATTGTTCGGAATGCCATTTATTTAAAACTCCAATGCCATTGCTCCATTACAAATCATACCCCATACTTGTTATTGTTAAAATTTTATGAAGCTTATTGCCATTATATAAAGTTTTCTCCATGATCCTTCTTTGAGGTTTAGGGTGCTACTTTGAATTTAGTTTTAGCAAGCAAAGGATTATGGCAAATTTTATTTAAAGATAATCAGAAGTATATACTACTGTAAATTTAGCTAAACTTTCCCTTAGAAACTATTGTGGTGTGTTTGATAATCTGAGAAGACTAACTATAAATTGGAAAATATTATATTGTACGAAGGTCAGTGAATAACAACAAGAAATCAAAACTATCATTTTACCCAGATGAATTTGGACATTGAGAAAAAATGGGTGAGGGAAAATACTTTATTGCTTTGCCAATTCTGTTGTACTCCACTCCCGGTGCACAGATTGATACTGCTCTGTCCAAGCATTCTTTTGTTACCTGAAGATTTTTGCCATTTAAAAAGTATCATGATAATTTGATATAGAGAAGTCCGCAAATTTTTTTATCACTGGAAAAAATATCAAGTGAGATATACCTAGAAGGAGAATCTCTACCAGGCTAGTAACATTTCACGGTAAGTTTGGCAACCATTTGAAAAGCCAACAATTAAATGACTACTCTAAGATGATCAAAATATCTGCTTCTTCATTTTCTAATTAGATTAATCAAATATAGAGTTTTCATATTATAAGCAAAATTCAAATTCACCAAAATGCTAAAATTAGAGCAGTACACTCATCTAACAAGATAAGCAAAAAGAATGTAACAAATCACTAGCCAAATACATTTCAAATTAAGAGTAATCATTAGACTGGGATAGATAGTTATACACAGAAAAAACAAATCCACTAGGAGTTCCTCTCACTTACTCTGGCACTTCAACAAGAGCAGCATTGACAAAGGTGAATCATAACCAACATGAACAAAATTAGTTGATGTCTACTCAAATACCATCTGAAACGAAATTTACATAGTTAGAGAATGGTGGGCCATTTCTTTTAATAAAAATTTCTTAGAATTTTTTTTTCCTTAGAAAGGGTAGTAGGTTTCTAAGAGTGTTAGAGGTTGCCTATAAATACCCATGTCTTCTATTAGTTCATTACAATCAAATATCACCACTTGAATCACATCCTGTTCCCTTTTATATCTTATATCCTCCGTCGGGTCCACAACAATAATAATTTTTTTAAAAGAAAGCCGGTCAAACCACTCTATTATGCTGAAGACTATGACGCCACCAACCTGAGCATAATAGCCACTCTTTCTTGCATATACATTATTCACAATGCATGTCATAGTTTAACATTACATGTCATACTCAACATTCAACTCATCACATTAATTGCTGTATATATAAAGTTCATATACTAAAAATAAAATAGTGAGAATACAATAGTACATTCAACTCATGTATATAAATCATTACAGGTAATGTTGAGAAAATTTTTGGGCATTTATAAAAATACCACACAATTAGTACACATTTACATACCTAACACCTAATTTTTCATATTTACATATATAACACTAAAAACTTT
The DNA here is from genome assembly GCF_001263595.1 of Phalaenopsis equestris. Lineage (NCBI taxonomy): Eukaryota > Viridiplantae > Streptophyta > Magnoliopsida > Asparagales > Orchidaceae > Phalaenopsis > Phalaenopsis equestris. The sequence goes on along the minus strand of NW_018217272.1, from coordinate 335 downwards.
AATATCACATCAAAAATACCACTATTACTAACTTTATGTAAAATTTTATGACACTAAAGTGTAGTAAACGTAAATATCAAATTTTAGGGGTTAAATATTTAAATTCATAAGAATTGTGTGGTATGTAAGTACATTTTACTAAAATTTTATCAAATTTTTTAAGATATATATATATATATATATATTAAAAAACATGCCTCAAATAAGTAATCTCCCATAAGAATTTAATTTAATTATTTTGATATGTTTAGAATAGTTAGAGTAACAAAATACTAAAATTTGCATTAGTTAATATTTTCAAAATACGAAGATATCAAAATTTTTGTAAGTTTTGA
>NW_018217271.1:0-2016 GCF_001263595.1 Phalaenopsis equestris | reverse complement strand
TTTTATTCTTGATACAAACTCAGACAAATCACGTATGCTTATACCAGTGACACCTCCATTCAAGTTGTGTCAGCACAATTCAATATTTATATGACTACTATCAACTCTCTAGATTGCACTTCAATAATAACATGATCTAGATTTTTCTAAACACTCTCTTACAATGTCTCTAGAATCCTCTATAATTTTCTTTTAGAATGAGTTTTTAAAACTTTTCAAAGGCCATTCTAGATTGTGGACTCAATTAAAACTCAAATTTATATGGGCCAAAATCAAGTTCAATTTTCAACAACCCCTCTTAAAATTGATTTGTCATCTTAAGAACTCTTTTTATCCCAATAAAATCTTCATACTTAAGCAACTTGGTGAGCATATCAGTAACTTGGTCATGAGACTTCACATACTCTATTTGCACATTCTTTCTTGTGATGCAACATCTAATGAAGTGATAATATCAATATGTTTACTTTGATCATGAAAAATAAGATCTTTGGACAAAATAATAATTGAGTTGTTATCGACACAAATCTCATTAGTTCATTTTATGGCAGTCTTAAGTCCTTTGATAAATTTCAAAGCCAAATTGTATGACAAACACTTTAAGTTGCATCAACATATTTAGCTTTACAAGTAGAAAGGGTGATGATTGATTGCTTCTTTGACATCTAAGTAAAATTAGTATATCTCATGTAAAACATGAACCCTATGGTGTTTTTCTTCTCATCTAGGCTTTTAGCCGAATCACTATCTTTATATTCTACTAGCTTGATATCCTTTGATGATAAATATGATAAGCCAAAACCAATTATACATTTGATATAGCAAAGAGTCCTCTTGGCAGCCTTCAAGTGAGTGGTAGCTGGAGCCTCTATATAGTGGCTAACAAGGCCAATGATATAAAGACTGTTTAGCCTGGTGCAAGTTTGGCAGCGCAAACATCTGACCAAGTTTTAAAAAATATTGGATTAACTTTTTTTCATTTCTAATTCTTGGATAACCTACAACCACATTCCAACTACTTGTTTATGGGCTTGCAATCAATCATATTGAATTTCTTGAGCATTTCTTTTCCATAGCTCTCTTGGGAATAAATATTTCTCATCTTATTGCATAATTTCAATACCAAGATAGTACACCATTTATTTAATGTCCATCATCTCAAAAATCTTCATCCATTACTTTCTTAAACTCTTTAAACATGTTTGAATGATTACTTCCAGTGAAGATCAATTCATCCACATATAAACACACTATCAAAACATCTTTATCCTTAAATTTGGTATAGATGGCATGCTAATGAGGGAATTTGATGAATTTATTCTCCCGAAAATATTCCATGACCTTGATGCTTGTTTGAACGCGTAGAGAATGTTCAGTAGCTTCAAAATCTTTTCTTCTTGCTCTCTAACTTTGTTGCCTAGTGGTTGTTGAATGTAGACTTCTTCTTTGAGGATTTCATTTAGAAAAGCATACTTACATCCATGTGATGCATTTTCCATCTATTTTTAACTGCTCATGCAATTATTAGCCTAATAGTTTCAAGTCAAGCAACATGAGCAAATACCTTATCATAGTCAATGCCAACTATTTGGTTGTAGCCTTTTGCCACCAATCTTATTTTCTACTTCTTTTCATTTGGCATACTTCTTTGCTTTGCACACTCATTTCACGCCAATTACCTTGTGCCTTTTTGGAAGTGCAATTAGCTTTAAAAGTATCATTTTTCTCAATTGCCTTAATTTTTTTCATTCACAATATCCTTCCAAGTCTCATATTACATTTCTTATTTAGAATTCATGGGCTCACAATTGGTAAAAAGGCAAAGAGAGTTAAGATGAGTTTTGTGTATTCTTGTCAATTAAATAGAGAGTTGTCTCTCTTCCTCAAATCTTTTAGATTATCCTTTTGAGTTTGTGATAGACTAGACTCATCTCCTAGTTGTAGTCTTTTTATGCCATTATTTTTCTTGGTTCTTTTTATGACTCAGAGTTGTCAGCTTGTCTATTTATATGTCAT
>NW_018217270.1:0-2013 GCF_001263595.1 Phalaenopsis equestris | reverse complement strand
GTAAAAATTAAAGTTTTGGTGTTAGACATGTAAAAACATAGGAATCCAGTGGCATGTATGTAAGTCTTCCAAACAGAAACAACCATCATTACCAGTCCAAAGCTTATTTGAGAAAAGTTGAGGTCTGATAATGGGTCAATATTTACTCTTGAAATTGCCCTACTACTACAACAAAATGAACCCAAATCAGAATTTTCAAGTCCTGCAACGTTCTTTGGAAGCAATGTGGCACAACCTAATTTAGTAATGGTGAGTGGTAGGCAATGGTTTTCGTAGGATATCACTTTCAGATGGCCTCAACTTAAATCATTTGCCGTTAAAAATAAGAAAGTGTGGGCTACGGCCTCACCCGCATTTGATATGCTAAAATTTAACTCAATCTTATCAAAAAGGGTTGACTAAGTTTAAAATTAAATTAGATTAGGTGTGCAGGGTTTATGAACTTTGAGTGGAAAGAATAGGGCAGGCGCACATTACTGATTATAAAATGGAAGATTTACATACATACCATTGAATTCCTGTGTTCTTACATATCTAACACCAAAACGTCATTTTTACATACATGCCCACATTGCCTGTGCAGCAAGAGATGTATTTAACTTTTTTAAAAGATAAAAATGATAATATTTTTGATGTGATATGAAAATTTGGGTGTTAAAAATCTAAAAAGTGAAGTTTAAATGTTTGATAAGTAAATACATAGGAATTGGTTATGTATGTAAATGCCCCATATAAGCAATAATAAATAGTAATTCCTTGCATAAAAGTAAATTAAATAGGAATATTAGAAGTTAGTGTGTTGGTAAATTAGGAAAATAATTGATAATGAGTTGAAAGATAACATTTTTACTTGAGAAGAGTTAGTACTAGGATGATTGCTCTTATGATTATTAGCGAGTATATTATAAATGCATTTATGCTGGTATTTTTCAAGTTAGATTAAAAGATTGAAAGTTGGTCAGCTTTGAGAATAGATGGATGAACTGTTATAATATATGCTTTGTGAATAAAGGATGTTATTTGAGTTACCAAATTGGACATATTAGGTTCTAGTAGGATAAACAATGAGAACAAACAATGTATCATGAGCTTATAAATAATATTCAAAAAAGAATCTAGGTGTAGTTCTAATTGATGAGACATATATGTGCAAATAAGTGGATTTTAGAACAATAAAAAGTGTTATGGAAATAGTGGGCTTAGAATTAGCATAAGAAAAATTGGATATATGATATACAATTTTAATGACTTGATATTGATAATAAATCATTATTATTCAAAGATAATGCATGTGTGCCTTCCTGTTGATTTCATGACCATGTAAAACTCATTTGTGGACGAACTTTAAGTCCCTTATCTCTTTGAAAGCATTATTTATTTTGTTACGTTTTGCACATGTCAAAACAACATCAAGTGGATCATTAAGAGGCTGAGGTCTACCAAATGCACCGTATTGATCCATTTTGGCTTAGATGGCCCCTTTTTATTATGCACCATTTATAATTTTTGTAAATACTTCATTGCATGTAAATGAGTTTATTTCTTGTTAATTCATGTAAAAATTCTCAGTAATCACAAGAATAGTTGCTTAACTTTGTGTTCGATATTCCATCTTCATTTTCATCGTATTTATCAGAATTTGTTGATTTGCAATTTTATAGTACTTCTGGTGATGTTCAACAAAGCAGCTTTGTCGTCATATAATTTTCCATCGGCTAATGTCATCACACTTTTACAGGTAACTTCCTCACTCATAATTTTATGATGCTTATTTTGAAAAATGTAAAATAGTCCCCAATTTCTTTTAATCTTTAATTTCAATGTGTGGCTTAGTAATGTTTGTGGCATATATGTCACCCTTTGCAATGACTTACATATAAAAATTATGCTAAAATTTAAACTTCACCAGGCACAAATTCAAGGCCTGTTAACAATCAAACCTTTTTCATATCTTTTTTTTCTCAATCGATTTCATATTGTTTACATACATACCACCTAATTCCTATGTATTTA
>NW_018217269.1:0-2013 GCF_001263595.1 Phalaenopsis equestris | reverse complement strand
ATTTACATATCTAACATCTAAACTTCAATTTTTTAATGTATACCACCTTTCATATGCATAAAATGGTTTTAAATAGGTGGTATTTTTTATGTGATATGAATAATTTGGATGGTATAAAATATAAACGTTAAAAGTAAAGTTTGGGTATTAGATATATGAATACATATGAACTGGGTGGTGAGTATGTAAATGCCCCAGTTCTTTTCTGCTAAGAGACTCCAATGCAATACTTAAGTAAAGAAACTCAGTGAGTGTTTTATGATGATCGAGTGTTAAACATTTAAGGAAGTCTCCAACTCTTTTTCTTGCTTTCTTTTTACATCGAGGACAATGTGAATTTTAAGTTTGGAAGGGGGGAAGGGAAGAAATTTCTACTTTGAATCCCTGCTCCATCTTGTTTTGTTTTTTAGTTTGTTTGTTTTATATGATTATGATTTTTGGGTTTAATGTTCTCAATTTGAGTTTATCAATTTTTTTGTTTTCTCCAATTTAAAATTTTTGTAAGCAGTATTGATTTGGTTTGCAGATGGTGATGAATAAATTATTTTTTTTAGTTGCTTGACTAGTGGCTTGATTTCTGCTCTTGCTTTATCTTAATTATAATTTTGAGCACAAAACCAAAAAATGTCAATTTTAAAAATTATTTTTTTAGGTCTACGAGGGAAATTTTTTAATACTTAGGGGGTGTTTGGCTGCAATTTAGTTTTACGTTAAATAGGATTTATCAAATCCGAAAATCCGGATTCTTCATATCGAAGTTGTCATGGAAGAGCTCGTTAGCAACAGAGGAATATATCCGACTCGCAATCGGATTTACTAAATACGGATTTATGTCATAAAAATAACGGAGCACGGAAAGAGAAAGACGAAACACTAGAAAATTGGATTTAAATTGTTCTTGGTGTTTGGCTCGTTTTAAGTTAAATTCATGATTGAATCCTATATATATTATGCTACCAAGCACTGTCTTAGGGAGTATTGGAGAGGACAACTGTGAAAGATGGCGATTGTAAATTCAACTTTAATGTCTTTTTTTCTTTTTCTCTCTCATGTTGAAGATATTCATGGAGTTTGTATTGGAGTTACTCAGGATCAATGTTTTATCTAGAAATTTGAATGTTGATCTCTTCTTTACTTCATGAGTTATTTTTTGGTGATTTGATTTGTGAAACCCTATTAACCTTGAAGGACTTATTTGTGTTTAGGATATTGATAAAATAACATGTGTTGATATGTGATAGATTTATGCTCTTGTGGCATGTGCTATTATTTTGAGAGTTTTTCTTTTCTTAATAAATCTCTTTTCAATTCGGCTTGCAGTCATATAATGTGTTGATTAAAGCGGAAATATTTTCATGACCATTGACTATATGCTTGTTTAAAATTTTTTACTCTCCATTGACAATGTATTTAGAATAGTTTATCATAGAATTTGAATTAATTTATGTTAGTAATCTTCTAATTGGATCTTTCAATCATAATTATTTTTTTTATTTTTAATCCTAGTTTTCATAAAAAGTATTTCAATATTTATTTGTTTCTCAATGGAAATGAAACATTCCTTCATTGTATTATTTATATATTTTGATTCGTGCACTTAGGATGTCAAAATTTACAAGCTTATCAAGCAAATGAAATAAGCAAAAATTATAGGAAATAAAATCTATGCCATAAGATATTAGATAATTACCTTTTGTTAAATGTAGATCGACTCTTAATCGATCTACATCTATGCTTAATCTCTTAGGAATCCCCCTACATGAACTTATCACAATAATTCTAAATCTTACACAATGTGAATAGGTACAGATTCTCTTACAAATTAACATGTGTTTTCCTTCTTAGATAAGTGTAACTCAAACATTTAACTCTTCCGGGCATTCAACTAATACGCGAAAAGAAACTCATGTCTAAAGTTCACTTGAATAATTGTAGTGAATGAGGTTAAGCACAAACTAATGATACAACTCTATTAGAGGTATAGAATCAGATAGGATGAAGAAATTCAATGAA
>NW_018217268.1:0-2012 GCF_001263595.1 Phalaenopsis equestris | reverse complement strand
TTAATGGAGATGACTGTACCAAGGCCTCCATCACCTTCAATCACTTGTGCATCAGTCAACAGCTGTGGTGCTGCTTTGCGAAGGACATCGAATTTATTCTGTGTTATCGCATTCCAAAGAGCGTTTATGCCGACTTCAAATTCTGTTTGGTTTTCTCTCTTGCTTGCCATCAGTTCCCTTTGTAGTTCTCTTTGCTGAATCAAACAATTAGTTTGGCTTGGGTTGCAGAGAATTGGAGCCACCGGACTTAATTTATAGAGAGACGAATAGAATTGGCTTTAACTGTACAATATAACGTAATCTTTGTTTTTGTTAGAGAAAATGTCATTCTTTAAGAATATTTTATATTTAAGCAAGTTATCGAGAGATAAGATAGATAAAATAATAATTGCCTTTTAACTTCGTTATAGTTCTTTCTCATGGATAATATATATATTTTTTTAATTTAAAATGATTTTGCTTGAAGAAATATAGAACTTGGTCTAGACTATGGTTTATCGAGTATAATATTAGTCAACACATCTAATTCAGCCTGGTGATTACTGGCTTTGGCTTGCAGCCATGAGATATGAATGTTTGGATGAGAAACCATTTAGGACAAGGCAGAAGCTCTTCTTCGATGAAATGGACTGCTTTTTATTTCTCAGTTTTTGCTTCAAATAAATTCAAAGGCATCACCACTATTTATAGTAGTGGCAACCTCTTTAGAATTAGGCAATCATATTTAAGATAATCATATGACTGTCCAAAAATCTCTTACATCTTATATCAAAAGGACTCCACTAAAATACATCTTAAGAGTCCTCATATGTTTGCCTTAGATAATGGGCTCATCCATAGACAACTAAAGCTCAATTAAATATGGGTTATTTTAAAATTTCCCTTGTAAACTTGATTTTCCCTTCAAAAATTGATCTTGCTACTTTAAGAAAACTTTTAATGTTAATGAAATCTTCACAAGCTTGGTGAAATATCAACAATTTGGTCTAGAGCTACACAGACCACTTACACCTTCCTTACGAGAGATTCTCAAATGTGGCAATAAAGCGAGTTTAAATCCTTGTTATTATAATAAAAAATTACAGCAACATTACAAATATATTTATTAATTGAAATCTTGGTGGCTTATTCTTATGATAAACTTAAATTTGTTGATAAGTTTTGAAGCCATATGCATGACAAACGCATGACATTGTAGCCAAATTCTCCACTTCATAAGTAGAAAGGGTTATAATTTGTTGTTTTTTTTCAATTCAAAATGAAAGGAATGTACACCATAAAAAACATAAATGCTATGGATCCATCTCCAAAATTGTGGCTTCCGAGAATATTCATGATTAAAGTATTAGCTTAGATTGTGCATGACTACTCGACAAGTGTCTTTGAGATTGATTTTTAGAAGTTAGATTGACAGACTCAAGCTTTTAAAAAGACTTTCTTGAATTTGATGGTTTGGGACTTACAATTCAATGTCGATGTGCCATAGAAAGGCCTAGGAAAAGGGCTAGCCAACGAAAGAAAGGAGACATACCCTTGGGATTAGAATTATGAATTTGATTTGGATTGATTCACTTGAGGTAAAAGCTTGAGTTGGTTAGATTTTGTTTCTTTTGGAAGTTTATTATGAATTCATTTGATTAGTGTGACTAGGGTTTATTTTAGTTATTAAAATTGCTTAGAAATAATTGGGGTTTGTTAAGCATCATTAGGGGTTATTGAGTTTTTGTAAAATTTGCTTTGCAATTATTTTATTTCTTTAAATTTTATTAAAAGTTTATTATTATTTATGAAACAATAATTTATTATCAACATCACCTACTAGTTAATTATTAATTAACTATTAACTATTTCATATCATAGGAAAATAGAATGAAACTATAGCAAATGAAGAACACACTGTGTCCCGAATTATTAGTGTACTTCTATAAGACAGGATTATGTCATGGTGGTCTCAGTTGCCGGAATGTTTCCTCTCTTTAAAATTCTTGCTTTTGATTTAATTTCATATATAT
>NW_018217267.1:0-2012 GCF_001263595.1 Phalaenopsis equestris | reverse complement strand
ACTTTTTTTAAGCAAAGGCTTCAAAAAAATAAGGGGATGGATGTGCCAAGGTAATTGAGGTGATACAATTATGATGTGTAAAAGATAATATTTTATGTGTAGGAAGTTGAGGTAACATATTCAAGAGATCATAAATTTGTAATATCAACTAGTTGAGTTATTTGATTTGAAGAGAATTTTAAGATTCCAATAATATATTTACTAAAACATATAATGAGCTATGTGTGATGTGCTAAAATCCATTTGATTCATTTTCTACTTTTGATAAAATAAATGGTTGATATAAATATAGATCTTATTGCATTAAACAAACAATTTAATAACTTTACTATTAATATGAAATTTATTATTTTTTTAAGATAAATGAGATTAAAGAGTTCATACATAAGCATGTTGGCCTTAGTTCAACATTGCGACAATGACTTTATTCTCTAAGCTAAAAAATTATGCCTACATCGAATTTTTGCAGTTAATCATTGCAGAGCTAACCAACATACTAAATGATTAATACATGTACATTTGGTACTATACGATGTTTTCTTCAACTTTTTGGAAAGAGTAGTGATTAGGGGTGTAAACGAGCCGAATTGTGAGGGGAGAATAAGATATTACAATTAAGCTCCATGTTAAGATACTGTGAATTTAATTCATATTTTTCCTCCACACATTTAAGTTTTCATTTATAAGCATTCTACTTGTTATGTAGAGATGGTTGAGGCAACATGTCTGGGAGGCCACCGCCGCTGTGGTAGACGTACTGTTCAGACGGATAACAATGCATTACAACATACACACCACCAAGTATTTCACTGTTAGGTGAAGCTCATCGAGCAACAAACCCAAAACAGGTCTTAAAAAAGACATTACATTTTTATAAATTGAATTAATTCATTATAACTACTAAAATAACTGATTTTATGTAGGAAAATGGCCAAGCATTTTTTAGCGGCACAAGAGTGGAAGATACAGTGCCCACGTTTTATTCATGCATTGTGAGTTGCAGGTATAGACCGTGTCAGACACTTGCAGTACATTAAATTAGACCACCATCTATTAACAACGATGGTCAAACGGTGGTGCCCCTTAACCAATATGTTTCATTTATCAATTGGTAAGATAAATTCAAATACTATGAACATGTTATCAGGTTAATTATCATTCTTTAACCTTACATAAAATTCATTTTTCTCAGGTGAGATGACTATCACTTTGCAAGACGTTCAGATACTTATTGGTAATTGGACTAGTGGAAATGCCCTGGTAGGGTCGAATGTTGTTGGTCCAGATTTGTGCTAGCCAAGTTGGCTAGGATGTTTTGATGATTGTTGGGGGACCTCCCCAGAGAAGTTATTCTTTATCATCATATTGTAGAGCACACATTAACATCACACTTTCTTATGGGATGCTCCGAAGCACAAACAATCATATCGCCTCACTAGCTCTACTAGCAATTTTACAAGGAGTCTTACAATGATTTACCTCCACTAGAATTTTTTAAGGCATGTTAGGGCCTATATATTGCTCATATTAGGATGTTTCCTTCTTCCAGAATATTTAACATTAATGAAAAATTTAGAAAAGTTTAGAAGATATTCTTTGGGTGGTGCATTGCTTACACACTTATATAGAGAATTGAATTTGTCTACTAAGCCTATTCGTCAGACAACTTTTGGGTGTTTGCCCTTGATACAAACATGGTACTGGAAGCACTTGCATGTTGGTAGGCCCACTCTTCATGTTGCGATCCCTCATGGTTTAGTAGGCAAATCCCTCGCGCTCAGGTACCAAATAAACTATTTTTATACATAAACATGGAAAACTTAAAAACGGATTCATCTCATTTAGTTAAATAAAATGCAGATAGAATGAACAGTGGCCGCGTACATGGTCTTCTGGAAATGTAGATATATACAGAGATGAACTTGACAGAATTAGACAAAGCCAGGTTTAAAACTAAACCTTTGTATTCAATCCCATATTCCTCTCATATTTTTATCTTAAATATAATTAAA
>NW_018217266.1:0-2011 GCF_001263595.1 Phalaenopsis equestris | reverse complement strand
TTGAATGGCAAATGGAGGATGTGTGTGGACTTCACTAACTTGAACACCACTTGTCCGAATGACAACTACCCCTCATATCACATTTCTAGGTGGATCGAGGTTAAGGCGCTCGCTCAAAGAACCGCATAGGTCGTTCAAAAGTTCATCCAAACTGATCTAATCTATCGGTATAGGCTACCGCTCGTAATTATCACAGACAATATAACACAATTAGTCGACCAGGGGATGAAAGATTTTTACCAAAGCCAAAGGATTAGTCTGAAATTCATATCGGTTCATCATCCACGAACAAAAAGGTAAGCCAAAACAACCAATAAGATCATTATGAACCTATTATGGAAGAAAGTTGAAGGAGCTAAAGGAAACTGAGTTGATAACTTTTTTTTGTCCTTTGGGCGGCTCAAACGACACTTTCCAGGACGACCAGATAAACTCTATTCATGTAGTCCCCCGGGATGGGAGCGATGCTATTAGTTGCATATAACAATCACAGCCAAAGAGTGGTGACAGCCTCAACAATTGACGAAGCAGAATTAGTTGAATGACAGGATGAAAATGACAAAGGAATAATGCTTGTTCTTAATCTTCGTGAGGAGAAATGAGCCAACTTAGCCTTTCAACAGGAATAAGTGAAGAGACGGATAACTCACTACTATAGCAAGCACATTCGAGAGAAAACTTTCATCGTCAAAGACCTCGTGTTAAGCCGCGCGAGATGAGAAAGCTCGGCCATTCATGAACTGGGCAATTCATTATCGATAAACATGTCGACTCCATGGCATACTAGTTGAAAACCTACGCACGGAAAGAAATCTCTCAGACATGGATGTGGAGTGGATATGACTTTAAAGAAATTTTATCTTTATAAAAATTTTTTATATTTTGGCAATGAGAATGTGTTATCATTCCAACCCTTGCATTTTATTCTCAATTACATAAAATATGATTAAGTAAAAAAGTATTATTAATTGAACATACGATCCCATGTCCGACTGACGCTAGGAGAGCTCGAAAAGTTCATGCAAGGGATAAAAAAAATCATACTTACAGTTGGGGAACCCAAATCAACCCATTGTCAATGTTTCTATCCAAGCCACAAAACCGACATCAATGGATAACATCCCATCAATAAAATTATCTAAATAACAAACAATAATAAGCAAATGTCTGATCAGTAAATCAGACAAGAACCGACCTACAACACTCAAACATCAATAAAACTCATGCCTCTTAGCTCGAAGCGGGTTAAGCTCTAGCAACGATTCCCTACCCATTAGCAACAAGATCAATGGTAGGTAGCACAAGAATCACCTGAGCAACAAGCCTAGACAATTATCCTCGTGAAGGCTGCGTCAAGATTCTCTACCCAAGGCAATGACCTAACCGAGTGACCGATACATGAGAGGTATAATACTTGTGGGGTGATTACATAAACTTTCTATAACCATACTCATCTGTTATGATTCAACAACCAATTTTTTTTCAATTAGGCTTTCGACTTTGCAAAACGACCCAATGCGTCAACCAATTAAGTTCACTTCCCAACAAGAATTCCCTTCACCTGATTAAATTCCGCCCACTACGCAGGTATTTGAAATAAAAAAAAGAAAAAATATTGAATGCTTATTAAACTTTTTTGTATGAAACAAGGACAACGGGACTGGAGATATAAGCAATCTAAGGTATGTTAAACATGTCTTGGATATTACTATTCCGTCATCACAGCCTAAGAAAATGGCCATCATGAATGAAGCCTCTAGTTGTCCATGAGTTTCTCAATACTGTTCTTAAAGCACACCACTGCTTGACGATTAACGCTAATAAGGTCTCAGGCATTCTCCGTCATGGTCCTCAAGCATAGAAAATCGTAAGCTACTCCAGCACAACAATGAAAATCAAGCATAACGAGCAAAAACAAAGAGCTTACAAGAACTAAGAATTCAGCACATTGTTAAAAGCATGTGTCCGTGTGTCTGTGTAAGTATGTGTGTGTGTGTGTGTGTGTGTGTGT
>NW_018217265.1:0-2011 GCF_001263595.1 Phalaenopsis equestris | reverse complement strand
AAAAAAAAATTTATAATCAGACATAAATTTAGATGCATTTTATATGAGTTAGCTTCTAAAGTCAAAATCATGACCTTTGAAACTCCAATTTAAGTAAATTTAGTATCAAACTATATGTCGTGATGATACAAATACAACAAACCCAATATCTCTCAATGATGACATCATTAAAGCTTTTAAATATTAAAAGAACAATCTATATTCAAATGAGCCTATAATGATGGAGCATTTTGGGACTTTGGATAAAATTACCAAAATACTAGTCTAAGAAATTATAACTTTTATTCTTCACAAAGAGGGGGAGATTAACTTGAGTTTGATCTTAATAGTCTGAAGAACTTAAGAGTTTTGCCCAACATACTACTGAGACAACTACTAGTAACTACCAATCAATTGTTATTATCTAATTATCAAAGTTTGATCACCATCACCTTATTACCCCCTCCCGTGACAATAACTTGATTATTATAATTTAACTGTCATCATCTGTGAACCATCACCAACCAAAAGTGCTAGCATTTGACCAATATTACCAATACCTAATAGTTGTTGCCCAACCATCATTTTCCGGCAGTCATCATTATCATATGATAAATATTGTTCGATCATCATTTTTATTTCAAATTCTTCTATGATATCTTTCACGGGACAATCAGCTCATATTAAGTACATTACTTTCATGTATGTATTTTTTTATGATATCTTTCAGGGAACAATCAAATTAAGTACATTACTTTCATGTATTTATTTTTCATTTATACTAACCCTTGAAATTAGTTACATTCCTTTTTTTTATTTGTTTGTGTGCGAGAAATTTGTACAACTCTCTGTTGTAGAAGGAATTTTTGATGTGAGATGAAGGGTTAGTCTGTAAATACATCAAAAAAATTATCCAAATTCGGGCAGTGGAGGATATTGAGATACCCATCGTTATACTTCTCCTAAAGCCCCACCTCGTGACCGGATACCTAAAGGACGTTTCATGACGGGCTCCAACAGCTGCCGCCAGTATGGGCATGGAGCCCACTTACTATTTATTCATGCCGTAAGCCCCGGTCTCCCTCGCCCAAAAGGCCATTGAACAGCAGATGAAGGACCGTCGACCGGAGCCCACTGGGCCCATTTCACAGAAATAGGCAGCCAGCAAGCGTGGCGTTAATTAATTATAATTATCGTACTAAAAATGATTAATTAATAATCTGAGCAAAATAACACTCTCCGGTAGCATTCAGTGACGTCGGACTTGGGGACGGCAGCTTCTTTATCAGCATTTAACACCAGGGCATCTAACGATTGGGTAAGCGAGTTGCCACGTGGAAATTTGGTACATGTGTCCAATTTTAAAAGGAAAAGAGCTGGGCTCCACCACCTAAACCGCATGGGTGCCCACGTGGTAGAATATCATCCTTGAGAGGATTCCAAACTGATGTGGCCATTCTCGAATAAATGGGATTTGCATTTTTATTTTCTAATAAAAATTTGCGTATATATATAATATAATTTAACTCATTGGGGTGTTTGAGTGCACCAGTGATTTAAGTTAAATAGTAAATCTTGTAAATCTGAATTTATCAAATAAAGATGTGTTAAATTAAGAAAAATATTTGGTTTAAGTTAAGCACAGTTAAACCCGTTCGTAATGTTTGACGATTGCATCTTTTCGACAGGTTTTTTTTTTTAAATTTTAAATTTAAAATTTTTTTTTTATCGATTGGATTTAAAAAAATCCGGGATTTATGTTACAGCGTAGAAAAAAATGGATTTAGGGAAATGCCGTATTTAAATTATGATCTATTTTCCACATTTGATTGGATTTAGGTTAAATCTAACATAAATCCTACCAAACACCCTCTTAAATTCTCATGTTAAATTACATGTCTTTTTATTATGTTTATCAGACTATAAATTGATTTTTGAAAGAACATGAAATCATACTGTATACTTGAAAATGACCCGCACGGATCTTGAGGAAATCTGGTAGTCGGTCAGTTCATTTCAGTCGACCGACCAA
>NW_018217264.1:0-2011 GCF_001263595.1 Phalaenopsis equestris | reverse complement strand
TTAATAGTTAGTTGGTAGTTTATTTATTATCTGCCGCTTTTATTTATTAGTGTCCTTCACATATTTAGTAAAGAGTCAAAATAGTCTCCCACACACTTGATATGAGAACTTTTTAGTAAAAGAATTTATAAAAGTGTTAAAATAATTCTAAAAAAAATTTAGAATTGAGCTTTAATAATTTTTAAATGAGAATTATTTCAGACCCCATTTAAAAAGTTTCGGATTATTTTGACATTTTTATAAACTTTATAACTAAAATATCATCATATAAATAGTTGTGACTATTTTGACACTTTATTGCTTGTATATTATTAGTGTCAAATCAAGTTTGGAGCCTGAGTTTGAGTTTGACCAAAATGATCCACTAAAAAAAATATCTAACTCGAACATGGCTTGAAAATTAAATGGATTCAAAAGTCTAACCTGAATGTTACATGTCTTCGACCATACAAAATTGAAACTGACACACACACACACACTGTTTAATTGTGGAATCTAAGGGTCTCGAAAACACCAAGGAATTGAACGTTCTGTTTGGAAGTGATAAGGGAGAGGGAGTGAGAGAGAGGAGCGGGAGGGAACAGTAAAAAGAGAGTGTCTTATTCATAACATGTACTTCTATTGATAGGCTTATGTCTTAATATTATAAAAATACATATTATCCCCCTCA
The DNA here is from genome assembly GCF_001263595.1 of Phalaenopsis equestris. Taxonomy (NCBI): domain Eukaryota; kingdom Viridiplantae; phylum Streptophyta; class Magnoliopsida; order Asparagales; family Orchidaceae; genus Phalaenopsis; species Phalaenopsis equestris. The sequence goes on along the minus strand of NW_018217264.1, from coordinate 1,341 downwards.
TTATTAGCTTTTAAGATTGATTTTTTAGTAATTACAAAGTTATTTGCATATGATAAGACCGAAGGTCGAATCAATCAATGAGAGTTGTTGATTGTCTGGCAAGTCATGACTCGATCGATATCTAGTAAAAAAGAGTGTTCTCCATTGATCGTTCTGAGACTGATTAATGTATTACGGGAGCTTCTCCTAAATCCTACCGATTGTTAAAACAAGGTGCTTCTCTTGCCAATATTCATCCAAAAACAATCGTTGAAGGCTATGTCCGACTCGAGGCATTCACCTGCAAAGTAGATTCATATTGCTATATTTTTATATGTGTGTTAATATATACATCATTGCTATTCTGATCAATTATAATTATAAATTACAGACTAAAATTCTGGCGGAGAAAGGATAGCTACGGCCATGTGAGACTGATGCTGATGCGCCACTTCCGCTACTGCAGGTGCCGATAAAGCAAGTGGAGGGTAAAAGTGGAGAGAGCACTACTGCGGAGCTCAACTTCAATCATTTTTATTTGAGGATTTTTTATATCTTTTTATATTTAGGTAATGACAATAATATTATAAAATTTTTACCACACAATTTTTATGTATTTACATATCACTGACGCTTAAATTTAATATTTATATTTTTAACAAATGGGGTTAAGTGTGTAATTAACTTCTTAAAAAGTTAATTAATACTAAGAATATGTTGATATCATATTCATAACACGTGCATTTTACTTTTAAAAAAAAAATTGAATGACATAATTAAAAATATTGATATAAGTATCATAATTCAATATTTAGCCTTTATATCATATTGGATCCATAGTATTATTTTGATATATAATGATGATATATAAGCAAAAAAAACTAACAATTAGCATTGATTATTTTCTTTAATACAAAAGTAAAAAGAAAATAAAACTAAGGGAAGATTTTTAATGCTAAAGAGCTTTGGAAGTGATGGACATTATCATGGTGGTGTGTTTTGATACCAATTAAAACAAGGGGGATGCAGTGAGTGCTAAATGATATAAAGCATTTGTTGGTAGTGGTAAATTGATGTTATGAGATGACTATTATGATGGGTTTGAGACAAATATCTAAGGTTTCGTAGAAGGTTTTGGAACTTTTTTCTTATGGAGATGGATGGGGAAGAAATGATAAAATGAAATTGGAGTGCAGTATGGAGCAATGATAATAAACTATGGATGCTCCAAATATTTTACTAGTGAACAATAAACATTGAAATAGATGAATGAGTCTTTCACGATCAAATGGTGGAAGAGAAAGATTTGAAGTAAGAATAACAATAATGAACATAATCATATGATTTTATTACAAAAAAAAA
>NW_018217263.1:0-2009 GCF_001263595.1 Phalaenopsis equestris | reverse complement strand
TAACACTCAAAATTTGATATTTGCACTTATAACATCTTGATTTCTAGTTGATTCTCTACATATGTATAGTCTTATTTGACATCAAATGATTGGGACAAATAATAAAGAAAATAGCGAAGGAAATCACATCAAACTTTGCATTGCACCAACACAACATGATTGAATAATCTTGTTTTGATGGCAGATTAGTAAGTTGCACATTTTAAACATAATAACTATCTTATATTGCATATCACGTAAGATCAGAACAAAATTGTTTGCTAAGGGACTAAAAGGGTTAACAAACTTTTTTATTCAAGCTAGATATAAGACAAAAACAAAGCTTTCTGACCCCATATGGCTAAGCTTAATAAGTACCTTAATAAAACTTTCTGATGGCTGGAAGAAGAGTCATGCATAATCCCAAATTACTATAATAAATTTTGGAATGACTATTGGTGTGGTAGGGATATTATTGTGATGGTGGTGTAGTAATGCACTGTACTTTATGGTGTTTGGCAAAATTATATTTTACTCGCTTTTTCAAAATGATGCGGTGAAAATCTGTGCTTTGCAACCTGACCTAACTAATTTCGGTGGCAGCCAGAAAGCTACAATTTAACATTTTGGAAATATAAAAGATTATAATAGTCACTGCATTTTTATGAACAACAGCTTCTTCTGCAACATCTTTGTAGTTGCTTCTTCAAACACATGTAGCTGGCCAAAACAAACCCTATATATCTTAAGGATGCTATATGACCCAATCTTGGGCAATTCTCTTAAGACATTGTAATGTAACAAGTTCATAAAACAATTTCAAGCTCAAGATAAGTATGTTTAAAAGTGTTAAATATAAGAATACATAAAAATCATGTGGCATTCATGGAGAACTAGAAAGCCTAAGAATTTAGGATAAACCCAAAATAACAAACATAGAATGTAGTATTCTCATGTTGACTAACGAACTAGAAAATCTAACTAAATCAAAATTAAAATATCAGAACTAAGAAAACAATTTAAAATTCAACAACTTAAGTAGTTGAAGCCACACCTAAGTAGATAAACTATAAATCCTAGGTTGGACAACTTTGAAATGAAACCCAGATCTATAAACATTCCTAGAATAGCTTAAGCATATAAGCCTAGATTAGATTACTAGGTACCCTTAGTTAATGTTAAGGACTAGGAATATGAAACCTTAAGCCTATATGTCTCATTGACTTTGTAAGTATCATAGGATGAAATAACCCACACTTACTAAAAAAGACACTTCTACCCAACAAATAGTTAAGAAGGGATACACTTGCCATCATTATAATAGGGGGACCTCTGGCCATTTGGTTTGTTAATAGTTTAAGACTTTCGATGAACATGAGATGAAGGGAAACCATGACTATCTTAATCAAGGACACCATACCCAAATTTATGTTTCTACCTATTTAAGTCCCCTTTTAAAGACTAGATTTACTTTAGGGCTAGGATTTTAATCTACATCTGAAAATTAAACCAAACTTTTTAAATTAAAAATTTTAGCTCAAATCTTTCAAATCAAACCAAACAAATTAAACTTATCAACTCAAACATTTCAAATCAAACATTTCAAATTGACCTTTTGAATTAAAACTTTTAAATCAAACATTTCATCCTAATTCTATCAAACCCAATTCCTTCGATGATTTCCAAATCTTAATCCTTAAAGTACACCTTCTCGAGTTTGGTTAATATATTTTCTGGGCATTTCCACATCACATCATCGTTGGACTGTAAGTCCCAACCCTTGAATTTTATAAAGAAAATCTCCAATTCTCGAAATTTTTTCATTTGAAAATTTAAAATACTAATATTGAAATGTCCAATCTTAAAATACTAAACAATATAGGCCAATGTAATTATCGAGAGTTTTCATAGGGGTACACAACTCATGTGATGTAATTAACTATAAGTGCTGCTCTTGGAGGAATACTAGACCACAAAATAAAATAAACTTTATATTATAATTGTAAGGTTATAGAAAAATCTTAAATTAA
>NW_018217262.1:0-2003 GCF_001263595.1 Phalaenopsis equestris | reverse complement strand
TACACTTACCCCAAGTTAGTTTGAGTATAGAAATCTAGGTTAGTTTGATAGGTACTCTTGTTAATACTAAGGACTATGACATACAAAACAACAAACCTATCCCCTGATACTAGATGGAGTATCTTAAAATGATGAAACCCAAGGTTACTAACGAAGGTTTTTTCAAACCACTTTAAAGCTATAAATCCTCCATGCTCTGACATTCAAAGGGGACTCCTGGTTATGAGGTTGGCTATAGTTGATAGCTACTAATGTCCCCAGGAATATGGAAAAACATGGGCATCTTGATCAGAGAAGTTATTTCTAAAGTCTAGATTAGCCCACCCTTTAGATATTCTTATAGAATATATGGTTTCACTTCTCATCTAGAAATTCTTCTTGCTTGATTGTGTTCTTAGCTTAGGGGTTCCAATGTTTTCCGTTAGTCAAATCAAGTGTTCTTGATTCATCCTATAACCTCGCCAGATTAATTCAAACTCATTATCAGTCCTTTTCAAAATTCTTCAATTATCACTCTTTGGGTGTAGACTTCCTCCATTAGATAGTTAAATCTTTGTATGCGGGCCATTCCCACAACACATTGTCACTGGACTTTAAGTCCCATTTGTTGAGCTTAATTCATCTAGTTTAGATTCCCTACTCATCTTCATCCACTCTAATCGTGAAAGCCAGACCTCTAACAATTTGACTCGTTACATTAATCAAGAGTTTTATTTTGGGCTCACGGCTTTAGAGATGTAATTAATTATACATGTAAGGTAAGGAAAAAAATACTAGTTCCATAGATTGGCGAAGGCTTTCATCATCTGAGTGATCAGACACATTTTTAAAATAATATTTTCTTCCTTTGAGAGGACATAGTATTCTTCAAAATGTTGTCTCTGATCATCTAGATATAAGACCTTAAAAAATTTATACAATGTGCGACAACACATAAAAATCCCCCACCAAGGATTTTTTCTAGTGACTCCACTGAAGACTTTCTTCTATGCATGTTTTGTAATAAGTTAAATTGTTCCCTTCTATCAAACATTTCATGGGTCCATCAAAGTTCTCTCTGGTTCCTATCTCGTATCTTAAAATTCATGTTTCCACCTACACAAATAAATTTTATCAATTCAGGATATGTGTCATCATCAAATCTACTTGAAAGCTTTGTCAACTTAAATTCAATCTCTGTTTCATTCAAAATATTTTTCAAAAATTCTATAGTCAACTCTCTAGTAATATCTTTCTATAAATATTACAGGCAAGATGTATCTCAAATTTATTTTCACTCTTGGAAAAAGAAGTAACTTAGCATTTGACCCAAGTTATTTGAATGTTGGGTCCCCATCGTGTTTGAAATGGGTTTCAACGATTCCATCTTTTTTATTGTTCATAAGGAATCTTCACCTCGCTTAGCACTTGACCCAAGTTATTTGAATTTTGGGTCCCCAATCATGTTTGAAATGGGTTTCATCAATTCCGAATTTTCTATTGTTCATAAGGAATCTTCACCTCGCTTCAAAATTGGATCAAAAGAGGGCTTTCTACCACTAAAAAGAGGGTTGTTAAAATTATTATTGTTGTCACTCCAACTGCTGCTCTCCAATGTCTCGTGAAAGAAAAAATCAAGAAGACTCCTGATTCAATTTGTGAACAGCTTAAGAAACTCATAATCTTCAAGATTAGCCCATCTGATAAAGTCAATCCAACATTAATCAAGACTCAAAGAAGAAATCTGAATAACGGGCTCTATGAGAGAGTTGCATGAATAATGAAAGAAACATATGATGTGAAACCTAAGACCTCTCCTTTCTTGGAAGTAAGCAGGTTTTATTTACACTTTACTGCACAAGAAGAAGAAAGCATACACAACATAGCAGAATTACCTCCACCTCTACCGACCTCTAGCATGAAAAGAAGAAAATTCTGGTAGCTTGACTCTACAAGGTATTTAAGAACATCACAAAATAAGAAAGATCTCTGATACACCTAAAATATATAGTATTTTTATATAC
>NW_018217261.1:0-2000 GCF_001263595.1 Phalaenopsis equestris | reverse complement strand
GGATAAAGGCTTGTTATTGTTGTTGTTGTATATTTTTGTGGGACCTAATGTACATAATATTTTTGTAATTGAGCTGATTAGTGATCATCTAATTTCTGATAAACACAGATCCTCCTGCTCAGCTGCCCAGGAAATTTCTGCAGATATTACACATTTGCTCCGCACAAGAACTGGTATGCACCACCCAATGCTTTTGTTTCATCCACGTTTGGGTTTACTTCCGTAATAGTATATCAACGTTTCATTAGATTTTGTCAAACATAACTACTAAAACCAATCATTAACAGGTATTAGTGCCTGATAAAATCAAGCACTGTCAACTGTATGGGATTCAATTTATTCCCTTAGTCTTATATGATCATTATGCATTCTTTCTCCAGTCGGATGAATTTTAACGACCGTAACCCTGTTTTGATTCTATGCCAAGGATCCTGGAAGAGATCAAAGGTGAAATTTGAGAATGAAAATGAGAATGAGATTGAGAATGATAACGAGAATGTTGACGTTATTGATGGGCTTGACACACTTGCCAACCTTGCAATTCTAGGGGAAGGCGAGCCACTCCCTTCTTCCTCCCAGCCAACAACAAAGCATCCACGCCATAGACCTGGATGCACCTGCATTGTTTGCATCCAGCCTCCGAGTGGCAAAGGCCCAAAGCATAAGCAGACTTGCACATGTAATGTGTGCATCACTGTTAAGCGTCGGTTTAGAACACTGATGCTCCGACGTGAAAAGCGAAAGTCGGAAATAGAAGCTGAGATATCACGACCACCAAATTTTCCCATCCATCAGCTTGAAGGTGTGAGCAGCTCCCCTCAGATGCCAGTGGAAAATGATGTTGTGGCTGATATTGAATCTGAGAGAAGGCGAACCGTGCCATCTCCTATAAAGACACAGATTGACCTTAACATCCAGCCTGAGCGGGAGGAAGAACCATCACCAGCTGCTAATTCTGTCAGCACAATGAATATTTTTCAGGATTCTGTTGAGTAGAACCCTGCCTGATAACTAGTATTTTTCTTTATAACGTGATATCTAATGATGTCAATACATTTAAACTTCAGCAAAAGAAAACCAAGCTGGCGATCAAAATCTATCCTGGCGAGATGATGGCATCCTCACAATTTGAATTGTTTGAGGCAGAGCAGCCCAAGCATGTAAATTTATGTACAACACGGAGAAAAGCTGAACTCGCACAATCCAGGGGATGCCAATGGCAACACACATCAAAAAAAGCAAGTTACATAGAAATTCCTGCTATAATGTACGAATCTTTAAAAAAAATCATTTGTGCACCCAATGGTGTGGATTTTGTAAATTCAAAAGCCAGATTACAGTTTATAGCATTTTGATAGCTTCTTTTTTTGAAGTTCCTTTTCATGACTGGATAGCATGATTTATGTACAACTTGACAGGCTTCCTGCTGTTGGATGCTATGAGAGCAGGACCATATCACTTAAAACGCACAAAATTTATTACATTATTTAGTTCCATGATATTTGGCATCCAAAAGGTAGGAAAGGCATTTACATGCATACCACCCAATTCTTAGTTATTTACATACTAACACCTGAGTTTTACATTTATGCCACCCATATCTTTCATCACTTAAAAACACCACCATTTTACCTTTTGTAAAGTGAAATACACCTTTTAAGGCATAGGTAAAGTAGTATCCCGGCAAAAATTGAAGCTTAGGTTTTGGATATGCAAGTAAAAAAGAATTGAGCGGTGTGCATGTAAGTCTCCATTTTCTTTTTCTTTTTTTTTTTATTTTTGAATACATATTTCTTTATTTTTATTTTTTTTTTAATGTAGTGTTTTTTAAAATACTTAAAATAGTTTTTAAATAGTTTTTTTTATAATTTGCATGTTAAACAATCAATGTTCTTGGCTATTGTAGGTATGGGTGTAAATGAGTCGAGTCGAGCGCGAACCACACTCGGCTTGAGCTTGAGTTTGATTAATTTAATCGGGTTTGAGCTCAAGCATAATTC
>NW_018217260.1:0-1999 GCF_001263595.1 Phalaenopsis equestris | reverse complement strand
TGGAATCATTGTCAACCCTTCTATGCTCAAAACCTCAAAATACCCTAAAATTTTGGAGACAATGCATTCTTAGCTCAGTAGTTAGAAGCAAAAACTATTTACATTTGCTAGTGAATTCCAATTAGCAAAAACTAGTATTTGTAATTTCTTTATCAACTTGTTTCAATCTACCACTCTCTCTATAGGCTTTAGGAAAAAGCTTACCTTTATGATCACTTATTTTCTGCATAACGATGTCATGGTACTTGGTAGCTAACAAGTTCCCTACCATAAAATGGAAGACCGCTACAAAACATTTGGTTATAGGATGGTTGGGCCTTCATATAACATGGACACCTTTAGCCTTATATACAAAGCGAAGATCATTTACAGGCACTAGAATTCCAACTCATTTCTTTTAATTTGGTGTCTCGATATTAAAATTTATGGGAGCTATACTATTTAATTTTTTTTTTAGTTTGGATGTCCTGGTTATTATTTATACTACCTTTTTCATTGTATGCTTGTCTTCTTAATGATTTTCCTTATATAATTTTCTTCATGTTCTTTGCTATTAAGATTGTTATGTCATTCAGGTCTTTCAACCTAATGTTTCTTACAAAATTGGGATAGCCTGATGCTTCTTCATGTTGCCTTCAAGTTCCTATTATTCAATATGGAGTTTATCATTTAACAGTTTCCAGCATAATATTTATGAGCACCTTCTGAGATATTCTATTTATATTAATGTTTTCGATACTCTTGATTGAATCTATAAGAACAATGACACATCATTTGAGAATTTCATTCCATTTGTACTATTTTTTGTCTTATTCCAATGTACCATCACATTACAAACTTATTCTCTCTTTGAGTTGGCTATATAGATATATTTTTGTTATTTTGTTTCTTGGTTTGTGGTGCTCATCTTATTTCACATGTGAAAAATCATGTCCTTTGTTGTCGGATCACTACCATATGATTTTAGTCACATGATTTGAAATGTGGTGCCATTTTTTTCTTTTTGGAAATAATACATCTGAGACTCATTCTACGTACTTTTGGATGGAATTTTATCATTTACACATGTCTTGTGTTTCATCAGGTTTCTCTTCTGTGAGCTCAATTACTTTTACTATTATTTTCTAGTTATGAACTATTATATTGCATCAATTTAATAATCTTATAGTCATCTTGTTACAAAGTATTTCTTTCTTCTCACATCCATATAATCAAGTTATAATTTTTGAAGCAAAAATTGTGGAGTACAGTTGGTAGAGAGTTGACTTCAATCTAAAGGCACACATTCCCGCTACATGTACGACTCACCAATCTCAAAAAAAAGTTATAATTTTCGACCCTTTTATTCAAGAGTGGAACAAATAATATTTTTTTAGTGTGGGCAAAATCATTTTTTTTAAGTATTTGACCCAAAAATATATCATTCCTAAACTTCATTTGAAAAAAACATATATTAAATTTTAGTATTTATATAAAAACTATAAATTCCTTGAATATAACCTGGTTCTGCCCTTTCATTTATTGTCTATACTTAAAAATGTCTCATTAACTTTCTAACATACAAACTATTTTAGAAGGTAATCATGAAGATAATGGTTGTTTGAACCGGATAATACAAACGTGGCCTTACTAACTAACACACAAAGTGGAGCTTAAGCAAGGCTTATAATAAGGACCTTAAACCAAACTTAGGAGAGACTGAGCCCCACTTGCCACTCCCATATGTTTTTGTCCCCATTCAACATGCTTTGGACTTCACATTACTATAAATTATTGCAATTTAAATATTTGCAAATAATGAATTTTTATTTATTAAATTGCTTGCATCAAGTTATAAGATCATTGTTTTTAGGTTAATGATAAGAAAAGTTGATAATGATGTCTCTTGTAGTCATTAAATGATAATGTCAACTGAGATATGAATAATTTAAGTACAATAAATAGATGGAAGATTTACAAACATATTACTTAATTCATATTTATTAACAAATCTAACAAA
>NW_018217259.1:0-1999 GCF_001263595.1 Phalaenopsis equestris | reverse complement strand
GGAAAGAAAAAGAAGAAGAGATAAATGGTCTTGTATTAGGGATTCTTTCTTCTTGGGAGGGGGAGAAAGAGTCTTTGAGATTTTATTGTTTCTCTTGCTGAAAAATTGTTGGATTATTCTTGGTGATTTTAATTGCCTTCAGAGTCTTAATGAGAAGGTGGGAGGTTTCCTCCTCCTCCTAGCAAACTGTCTGATTTTAATAATTACATTTATAATGGTGGCCTCATTGAACATCAGAATTCTGATACTTATTTTAGTTGATTTAATAACCAATTTAATAATTTATTAGATGTCATTAGAAAGATTTTTTGTAATTCTTATTGGATTAATATTTTTTTCGAGTTTGTTTTTAAAGTTTTAAATATTTATTCTTTCGATCATCACCATATCATGATTTTTTTTTTGGAAAAAACATAAATTTACATTGTAGATTTATGCTTAAAATTTTTTGACTTTTGTCCTAAGTTTAATTAAGTTGTTACAACTGCTTCTAAGGAGTCATTAAAAGGGACCCTACTTTTTCTCTTTCTAATAAACTTCAAAATGTTAATTATGCTTAGGGGTGTCAAAAATTGACCTGACACATCAACATGACTTGAACTCAACTTGAAAAAATCCAAGTTAGACTTGACCTGAATATTTTTCTAGTTGGGTTTGAGTTAGAGAATTTTGGGTTGAACTCAAAACCTAAACTTGACCCAAATAAACAAGAAAACACGGGGTCGGTTCAAGTTAACAGGCCAAGATTGGGCTCGAATCTTAATTTTCGACCCGTTTTTTATTCGGGTCGGGTTCAGGTTGACCCTATTCAATTGGGTCATTTTCGGGTCGAACCCGAACTTGACCCGCTGACTCGAATTAACCCCCCTAATCATGCTCTCAAATGTTGTCATTGAAATTCTTATAATGTGTCTTCAAAACATATTTCTGAGCTAAGAAAGAAGCATACTTTGATTCTTTCTCAACTTGATATATATCCTCTATCAAATGATATTCTCAAGTCTCTAACACACAAAAAAGTATTTCTAATGCTACTATTTGTGACTATAGAAGGGCTAAGTAAAAAATTCAAATGCTCTTGGTTATCTAAATGAGAGGTTAATGTAATATTTTTTTTTTGAAAAGCTAAAGTTAGACATAACTCTACCTTTATTAAAAAAAATTTGGTTGATAATGATTATGTTAATAATCAATATGATATTGCTCATAAAACTATCTCTTTTTACTCTTGTTTGCTCTATGATTATTATGAGAAAGTTGCTATTTACAATAATGCTTTTCCTATTAATAATCAATTTTTAAGGAGGAATTCTTCTTTTTAACTCAAACTTTTTCGGAAAAATGATATCAAGCTTGTTTGGTTTTCTCTATAGGATTTAATAAGGCTCATTGCTTGATGAGTTTACTTCTAAATTTTTTAAATAATCTTGATAAATCATTAGTGTTGATTGTATTAAAGTTATTAATTATTTCTTTCATATTTTCGTATTACCTCATCGAATTAAACATAATGTTATTGTTGTCATTAAAAAAAAAATCTAATGATAGATCTTTTCTGATTTTCTTCTTATTTTTGTCTATATCCTTATGTAATACTATTTATAAAGTTATTGTTTTAATTTTAGCTGATAAACCTAAAGTTTCAACCAAGTATTACTAATCCGACCTTAAATGCTTTTATAAAATATCTTAACATTTAACATCATTCTTCCCAATGAATTCTTTATGATTTTAATTCTAACAATTCTTCTAGACATATTTGCGCTAAGGTGAATAGTTCTAAAGCTTTCGATGAAGTTAATAGAAACTTGTTACTTAAAAGGATGAAATACTTGGTTTTTCTCTCATTTTTATTAAATGGATATATACTTGCGTTGATGATGTTAATTTTTCAGTCATTATAAATAGCGAGTTAAAAGTTTATTATTATTCTTCCTCTAGTTTGAGGCAGGGATGTGCACTTATTATTATGAATATTTTATCTCTTATGATTAAATAA
>NW_018217258.1:0-1997 GCF_001263595.1 Phalaenopsis equestris | reverse complement strand
GTCCTTCTAAGCGTTAAGAAGCTCGGTAGTTTGTCACCTCTAAAAACACGGCTAATGAGTATGATTATCCTGGTCATAACCAAACCATTAAGTGTATGGCCAATGAATTCCATCTTATTGGGCGCATAGGACCCGCTTAATATTTGAGCTTTTTGGTTACTTGAGAAAACTTATCAATCATAATTTTGAGACATATCAATATATCTTTATTAAACTTCCTATGTTATGAAAACCTAATGCTCTATTATTGTCCTCAATTATTGATATATCACGAGCGCTACCCCAACTCCACCTAACTTCAGTTTTAAATTCTACCCAAAAATAGAAAAAAAATTAACGCTCAAATCATAACATCCATTCAATCAATTCATTCAATTGAAGGCAAACTCTCTTCCTCATCTTTTATCCCAAAGGCATACTGATATTTTGGAAGATCTGCATACATGTCATACACTTCTCATGTATTTACATATCTATCCCCTAAACTTCAAAATTTTTATTAATACCGCTTTATATATGCACGAAGATATGAATGACACTATAAAAAATTAACAATAATGATATTTTTTACGTGATATGAAAGATTTACGTGTTAAAGGCGGTAAAACATCAGTCTTTGTTTGACATAAAAATTCATAAGAATTGTCTGGTATGCATGTAATTGCCCCCTATTATTTTATGTCTTGGATTACCCTTTTGTCATGAAAAATGCAAAATGCAGAATTGCAGATGATCTTATTAAAAAAAGACAACATGGCCTGTTCTACATATGAGAAAAATATGATAAATGGAACCATCAAATATAATAAAAACTCCTCTCAGCAAATTTTTCCTGCTCTTCTTAAGGAGTTGGCTCCCTCATCCCATTTATGCAAAAAACAAGAAATAAATACTACATAAAAAGTTCAAATTAAATCATAGTGCAAATTTAACTACAAAATACATAAATTACAAATAGGAAGACTTAATTACACAGCTACTGAAACACATAAAAATTCTGAAAGCATCAAACCATTTATAATCTCACATCAACTGCATAAATTTGACTACTTGTATAATCTACAAGTAAAGAGAGATTCTTGGAATGACTCAGAGCCCTCTCTATCCATTGTATTACAAATATACCCTCGCATGCCCGGGCCATCCTCATCCTCCTCCTCCTCCTCACTATCATCCTCTCCATCATTCTCATCATCATCTTCAACTTTAACATCCTCATGATTTTCTTTCTTACTCTTCTTCTCTTCTTTCTCCTCATCACCATCCTTATCATCCCCTAATTTTAATTCTTGTTTAAAATCACTATGAAGAGACTCATCTTCATCCTCGACTTTCACAAGATGCTCATCATCACTATTTCTTATCCTGTTTTCATTGAAGTTCCCATGATTATGAATATCATCTTCATCTTCATTTTCATCTTCATCATCATCATCAGACGTATCAAACTCATCATCACTGTCATCAATTACTTTGATCGTGGCCTGATCTCCCAAAGCACACATAGGGTGGAGATCGAAGTCGCACACCTCGCAGAAATAGGACCATCCTTGCTTAATGACCCCACAAGCATCACACTGATAATGCCTCCAAGCTTTTACAAGCACATGTTTGTGCAACATGTGCTTAATCCTCTTGGGCCATTCAGCCTCCTCCTCCTCCTCCTCCTCACTATCCACCACCTCATGTCTGGCATCCAAAGCACAATCAGGATGGAGATCAAAGTCACACTGCTTGCAATAGAACGACCAATGTCGCCCTCTCTTCCCACAAGAATCACAAATGTATTCTCTCTTACTCTTCCAAAGCACGTGACTGTGCTCTTCATGTCTTATCTTCGCCGGCCAAAGCTTCGCTTTTTCCTCCATCTCAGCCTTGAGTTGCATCATTGACTCTTTAGTGAAAGGGTATGCATCAGCTCCATGTTCCATTATGAGGCTTCGTGCCTCCTTCGTGATAGTTTTGCCTTCGCGATTGATGGCTACGCATGAAGGAAT
>NW_018217257.1:0-1996 GCF_001263595.1 Phalaenopsis equestris | reverse complement strand
TCAAGCACAATATTTTATGTGTTTCATTTTTTCTTATAAAAATTTTTCAACTTATTGGATACCACAATGTTCAAACACTTATTTGCACCACTTGAACAAATGTTGGGCATATATTAAAAACATATTATATCATTTTAAGTCTTTAACTTTGAGAACTATAATGTCGTCAACATAATAAGAGCAATGACATAGAAGTGAACTCAAATAATCAAAAAAATACACTTGCTTAAATGATATAGTCTTCATATATGTTAGATGTCGGGGGTCATAGTGCTGAAAGAAGCATATAAGAAAATATAGTTACATCAACAATATATAGAAAGTGCTAGATTGCTTCAAGGGCACGGACACGGGAAAGAAAATTTCTGGAATTGAAAAAGATAGTTGTCCGCCAAAGCATCACAAATGAATATAATGGGACTTAAAAGAAGCAATCTCAATTCGATATAAAGTAAACTATTTGTAACAGAAAATACATGGGAATGTCGGTTTGACTTTCAATCATCATCCCATCGTATTAAATCAGATCTAGGAACCTCAATCGTTACTACTCGCTCTTCAATGTCATTAACAATACCACGACACCTTGGGAAGCCACAATAACATGCCAACTCATCCTTTGAAAAGAACCTAGATCAAAGGCAACAATGAATAGAATAGTTTAGTACCTATGAGGGAGAACAAGAAAATTAAAGTGCGCAAGAAGTTTTCCTTACCTATAATCATATGTTAGCTCCTCCCATTTGCTAATGTCTCGTTTTGCAAATATGATAATATGTTCATCACCATTAACACTGATCACTCTTGAATAACAATTGGGCTGTCAAATATATAGGATTATATTCCACATAAGTAACAAATTATGGCAAATTAAAATGCACACGTGGAAAACAAATAAATTGGCAAAGAAAAAAACAATTGAGCCAATCTACCAGTTCCAAAAGTCATAGCCACAAAAATTGTCAGAATAACTATGTGGTGAGAGCATCATATCCATATTATTAAAGTAAATGGCCTACAACGTTTCAATAAAAGTCAAGCATAGTTCACAACAATATATCAAAAAATAAATAAATAAATAATCTAGTACCTCCTAACAAACTTAATGAAGAAGCTTTGTACATTAATGCTAAAGTGGCACTTTTTCCATGGATATCTCATCTTAGCTTAAGGGGATGAATTTCAACATACAAGAAGCAATTATTGTTTCATCAAATCCAAGAAATCAAGTTGCAAATAGTCACCTTCCTTTACTGATGTTGTATTTTTCCTTCATTCTAAATGTTTTATGCAAATCAAACTGGCAATGAGATTTATAACCAATAGGACGCGAGTTTTCCTATCCAAAGACATATTAAAGAGGGGCTGGGGTCTGAGGGGGCACATGTCCCCTAAAATTTTAATATATTTTATATACAATAATTATACGTTAGTAAATCATAGCTGCTTGATGTTTATGATATAAAAATTCAATTTATGCCCCTTCCAAATAATAAAATTAGTTTATGCACCTCCGTTAAAAAAGATATGGCTCTGCCAACATTTGTATCATTTATATTTTTTCTCCACAATCTATCATTTCATAGTTTATCACATGCTTATTTGATGTTTAATGAAAATGAAAAATACTAATGCTCCCAAAGAAAAATATAAAAGCTGACAAAGTAACCATAAAGACTTGAGCACAACTGTTCCGTGATTATGACATTTCCTACATAATATATTTTCATCAAAAATAAATGCTCATCTCAACTCAAACACTTCCTAGAGATCAGGAGTTCATTACTTCAAGTTGAATCAAAATTGGAAAAAAAAAAAAAATGTATGATACTAATGGGTTTAAAATACTAACATAACATATTTCCAAACAACATCCAAACCCCAAAAAACATAAAAGCAACTGAATGTTGTGTTTATAGGGAGTGGGTGTTGAGCATGTAAATCTTATATATATGTATAAATAAATCTAATAAAAAAATAGAGAAAGAAACTTACC
>NW_018217256.1:0-1993 GCF_001263595.1 Phalaenopsis equestris | reverse complement strand
TAATGAAGAGAATTACTTTGGGTCGTTTGATAGGTTCCCGAGCTCCATCATCATCATGGTCCCCAGATCACAGCCACTTGGCCGTCTTTGTCATCGGACAACCACCATTAGGCCACTATTCTACCTCTACTATCGTTGCCATCAGATCACCATTGTCGGGCAAACTACCCCTAGACCCAAAGTGGGAGGGGCTAAGGTAATGAAGGGCAAAATTGATGCTTCAAGAGGCAAAATTCATATTTCATGAGGGGCAAAAGACCACATTGCATTCTCATATAAGTAAAAAATCTGAATTTTAAGTGGGGAGGGATGGCAAGACCCTTCCTGGGTCCGCCTTTGCTAACAACGATCATTGTTGTGATACACCATCGCTGTCATCAGATCATCATCTTCCAGCCACCACCTTACCATCATCATTAGATCATCCTCTTCCTGTCACTACTTTGTCAAATCACTAATGCTCGACAACAACTAATTTTATGGTAAACCATAGTTATCTCCAATCATCATCCCCAAACCACCACCTTACCATCATCACCACATCATCATCTTCCAGTCATTATCATGCCAAATCACCAGAGCTAGGAAACAATTATTGTTCTGGTATACCATTGTTGTCATCAGATTATCATCTCTTGGCCACTGCAAGGTCAAATCACCGACGTCCATCAGTCACCATTATTGTCATTATCATCAGATATTCATCTCTCGACCACCACCTTACCATTATCATCATATCATCATCTTTCGATCATCACTATGCATAATCATTGATGTCTGACAACAGTCAATCTTGTGGTACACTGTCAATATCCTCAAATCATTATCCTCCGACTGTCGCTGCACCGGGTCATTGATGCTCAACAATTGTCGTTATTGTGTTACACCATTGATGTCGTTGTACCATCACCATCCTGTCACGATCACTATCAAGCTAGATAATCTCCGTTAGGTTATCATCATCATCAGTCCATCGTCGCTCGAATGACATCGAAACTATCAATGAACCGTTTTTGCTCAAACACTACCGCTGTCACGATACAACACCATTGTCAAATCATCATCATCAAATCACCATCATTTGGCTATCACAACTAATATTGTTGGATTACTGTCACGTAGCAGTCACCACCATCAGTGAACATCATTCTTATCACCATCACACAACCATCGTCGGGCAACTGTCGTCAAGCCACTACCACCAAATCAGATCACCTTAGTTAAGTTGTCCCTACTCGCAGTCAAACTTCTATCGTTGAACCACTGATGCTAGGCCACCATTGCTATGTCAAACCACCATTAGCAGACTATCAGCATCACTAGACCACTGAGACTTGACTGATGTCAAGCCACTGCTGTCTTTGTTAGATCACCATTGTCAAACTGCATCACTACCGCCAAGTTGTCATCAGTGAACACTGCCATCATTGACAGATCATCATCGCTTGGTCATCACTATGTCGAATCAACGTTGCTTGACAACTGTCGGGGTTGTAGTACACTATCGTTATCGTTGGATCATCATTTCCAAAAACACCACTTTGCCATCATCACTAGATTGTTATCTTTCTACTGCCACTATCTCGAATCACCGACGCTTGACAAAAACAGCTGTTGTGCTACACCATAACTGTCTTAAATCATCATCTCACACTGCCACATTACTGTCATCACCACTTCATCATCTTCTGACTGCCGCTTTGTCAATTCACTGAAGCTAGACAACAAGTATTATTGTGGTGCACCATTGCTGTTACTAAATCATCATCTCTCGACCGACACTATCTCAAATCACTGTTGTTTGTTGGTTTTCGTTGTTGTCCTACACTGTTGAACAATGTTTTCATGTTTGGCTCAAATTAAATATCGTAATTATGTTCGGCTCGTTCGAAATTAGCTTGTGAATAATGTTTTTATGTTTGACTCAAATTAAATATTCTTTTTTTTGTTCGAATCAAAATTGACTTTTCTTAAATTAGTTAAAAAAAAAAAA
>NW_018217255.1:0-1993 GCF_001263595.1 Phalaenopsis equestris | reverse complement strand
CTCTAATGACCGTTAAAATCTCCAATATTTTACTAAAATATAAAAGATAATAGAAAATGTGCATCTTTATAGTTTGTCATAATGTATTGCACAATATGTCAAATTATTCATCAAATCCAAAAATATCAAGTGAAATTCAACATTTTATAACATTAAATTTTTGGTTATTCTCTTAAAAAAAAGGTTGGAATGACAGTATTTTTTTAACTAGTGTGATGGTAGATGAGAAACGTAGCTACCCACGAGTAAATATCTCAGCAGAGGGAAGTAATAATTTCTTATGTTGGGCATCATGAGCCATATGGAAGGTTGAGCTTAGGCAAGCACTGCTTTAGATTCAAAAGAAGTAGCTTTACGATGTGGATCGCATGTGTTGCATCCAAATGCGATTTTTGGTTATTCTTTTTTCTTTTTTATATCAAGAAAGATTTATTTTTAAACTTATAAAAATTTTATTCAATATTATATCTTTTTTTCATCTGATACTATTATGAAGGCGAATCACTATTGATAGAGAGAGTGTGATAATGTACATGTCTACATTTTAGAGCTACCCTCGGAGATGTAGGACTAAACTATATTAGACATTTGTAGTACATTAAATTTGATAAACATCTCTTTACAACACTTGCATGGCATTAGTCACTAGATATCAAAAAATTTTATTAATTTCCTATAGGTGAGAGATGATTGTGATATTACAAGATATAATGATGATAGTAGACATATGAGTTGATAGCTAGCCTCACATATGTTATTGGTTGAATTGATAATATTGGTCTAGTTAGAAAGTGGGCATCACATTGTTGTGACAACTTATTAGGTGATTGGGCTAGAAAAAAATTATATACATTTTTTGGATTAAAGCCATGGCTGCATGTTCTTTCATGATGAACCTGTTTTTTATTACAGACACATTTGGGCCAAAGATTCATAAACATCACTCGTTAGTGATGGAGGGTTTAACAATATTTTTCTAATACTATATCGGAGAAATAATATTAAAAATTTTATATAGACTTGAAGGAGGTTAATAAGCCTTGATGGGTCCATATGACAGGTTGTCTACACTTACTATAGATATGGTGCTAAGAGAGTTTTCATATTGGTAGATTTATACTTTGAGTGTCTTACGCTATGGATAATATTGGGAGGAGTATCGGGTTCTAATAATTTTACTAAAACTCAATTTAAATAATATTTCGGTAATTTTTATAACAACAAAATTTGATAGTTATATTACTTGCAAGTAATGAGCCTCATGTTCGTGAGCAAGGACTAAATTTCATTTGAGACTACCAACATGAGTTTGATGGACAATTATAGAGCCATGTTTATTAATTGTTTTCTTGCCTTTTGTTATATGCATATATATATGTATTTCTTCATTTAAATCTTTACTTAATTAATCTTTACAAATACTCTAGCAACCATATGACCACCAAATATAAATGTGTTGCACATTTATGCACCACAAAATAATCTATTTAGGAGATTAATGTCCACTAAAAGGCTGGCATCCTCTGGGGTGAGTTTTTTTAAAGAGAGTCACATTATGATTCAGATTGGTTCCCAAAGTTGGCATTGAGCCGATGGAGATAGTTTCTAGCATTTTGATATGGCTTGGGGAAGACTAGGGCCAACTCAACAGAATAGCACCAATAGTACATTGAGATATGTGATAATATGAATCTTTACATTATTGTATATGATGACTCACACGTAGATTGAGAGAAAGCAGTTGCACTATACATGAGATGGTTTTACTCATACTAAAAGATCCCATAAATCCTTCACACATATATTACCAATGTCACCCACCAAATGAGTCATGGCATGTCATAAATTCGTTTAAGTGGAAACTTTCTTTGCTTACTTTTTAATTAATTTATAATTTGAATATAATTCAATTTTCTAGTGTGAGTTCATTATGAAGATAAAAAAATTATTCCAATCATTTATTGATAGTCATAAAGGCAATTTAAAACAAGTT
>NW_018217254.1:0-1992 GCF_001263595.1 Phalaenopsis equestris | reverse complement strand
ATATATATATATATATATAATTTTGTTTTTAGTCCAACAGTAAATTTTATTACAATCAAAAGTATCATATTTTACTCTAAAAAAAGATGCAGGAACATCTTAACACAACAATTAATGCAAACAAATAGTAAAGATTAAAAAAAAATTAATAGCACATCTCAATGATGTTTTATCCAGAAGAAGTTATAAATTTAATGGTAAGATACTGATCAAAGGGTTAGGACTTTTCTCATGACTCTTCGAAAATCCCTTGAAATGTGTTTTGATAAATACATCAAATTTTCACTTTTAAAATCATAAAAATAACCCACCAGTCGGCCGATCAATAAAACCAAAATGGTAGGAAAAATTATTGCATCAGAGTTCTGTCAGGTGTCCAATTAAAATCGATCATGTGTTATGATGAGCCTCACACTTTGTGAGGTCCATATTTTGATGTTCTCGAATGGTAGAGGGATATATCGTAGAAGGATCCCATATCAATTCATATGATTGCACCTCAAATAATTTGTAATAATGAACTTCAGATGCAAGATAGAAGCCATAGAACTATTGTATATTTGATGGAATTACAACACTAGGAAAGAAGAAAATTAAGAGCAAGAATATAAAAGAGAGGCCATAACACCACCATAACATCGCACTTAATTTTATAACCATAGCACAATTCTATGTTAATTGAAGTCGTAATACTAAGATATACAGTAATTGAATTGAGCATAGTGATCAAAGGCCCATATGGTCATGCCAACAACACATAAAATTTCAATATACGATGAAGAATGTGAAGCAAATGCCTCGGAGAACAACAAAAAATATGCTAAATAGGCCAAAATGCAACCAACGAGCAATGTAATTAATGCAAAAAGGATTAACATAAACATGAATCCCATATCAAACAAGAAATAGAGAAAGTGAAATTCTCCCATCAAGATTGGTTATGGAATATCTTTAAATTTACTAGGCATGACATCATTATTTGCTCTTCTACTTTATAACTGTCGAATCTGAATTTGTCCCACGAGCACAACCAAAGAATAGAGTGTAGAACGAGAGAAAGAGAAAGAGAATGAACAATAAATTAGAACGAGCGTATTGACCTTTCCCGTATTATTTTGGCTAAGATCCTAGAACTTTTAATCTTAGGATGGTCTCCTACTTATAGAGAGATGAGACATGGCTTATAAAGTTACATAGAGGCTCCCACTTTAATAGGGATTGCGTGGGGCATTAAAGGTATTTGGCTTTCGTGGGGCCCAATGATCTACGTTGATCCTCAACTTGGTAATCTAGGTGGTAGGGATGAAGTGGTCGATTTTGTCGGTCGTCTATTTTTGTAGGAATGCCCGATCAACTGACGACCTATGTGTAGTTGGTCGGACGCTCTTATGAAGTCAGCCATGTGTAGTCGGTCGGTCGCTCCTGTGTAGTAAATTGGTTATTGTTGATTTGCCTTATGGAGTAACCACCGCCTTATTTAGTTCTCGGCGGTTCTCCGACTCTTAGAGTTCATTACCTTTGGTTGGCGACACATTGGTTTTTCTCTCGGGGGGTCCTACTTTGCTTTGTCATGTATTCTAAATCTGTCAGATTCCTTAGTGCTAAAAGGTTTTCTGTTTACCATAACAAAATGATACATGTTTTAGAATACCATTATAATATATTCTATTAACTTGTGCAAAACAAAGATGGAAAGAAAAAAATTATGTGGCTAACAAAATAGATCTCCATATATTTTTACAATTAATAACTTTAACAAAAGAATATTCTTGAAGGAGATTACAACTCATGAAAAAAAAGTTGGCATCAAAAATAATTTTTTTATAACTGGAGAAGGTACAATTACAATATAATTGAGAATGAGATTCATTACTATTAGAGCAAGGAAAACATTTCTCTTTAGAAGAAATACCTCTTGAAGACCATATCATTTTTAGTTTTCAGATAGCTTATATAATTTTTCATGCTAATGTAGCAAACTTGATTGACACG
>NW_018217253.1:0-1992 GCF_001263595.1 Phalaenopsis equestris | reverse complement strand
TCCAATGTATATAATAAATAAGCATATCCATAGAGCATAGATTTTTTCTAAAATTTCTTTAATTCCTCTCAAACTAAATAAAATAAGAAGTAACTTGCATAGCTAAAAAGATGAAATATATATATTTTTTTAATTTTGCAAGATATATTATTAGAATGATGTAAAACTTAAAAAAATCTTGAAAAATGATATAAAAAAATTCGCATTATGAGATAATGGGAGAAAGAACATTTAAAATAAAGATGATTGAGTTTCTAAGCCATTCCACATAAAACATAAATATTATTAATGTCCTTTTTAGGAAAGAATATCACAAGTTTTTGAACATTTATGAATAATTTTTCAAGTGTGATAGAAAAAATAAAATATCATTTAAATATCATTAGAAAGAAAAGAATAAACAGTTTTATAGGAATAAAAATTTTTATGCTCCCAAAGACAAGAATCCCTTTAAATAATAGAAATGTTAACAATAGTATTAAGGTAATGAACAAGAAAATTTCTAAAATTAGATAACTTCCATCTACCCTCTACAATGACGTCTTTAAACAAAATATACTTAGGAAGATTAAACCAATTAAAAATAATATCACCATAATGATCTCTAAAGAATAAACCATTAAATCAAGTACCTTAAAATAATGATAAATGACTATTATTATTAACTTGAAATTTAAGATAATTTCTCTTCTTATAAGCAATTTAAACAAAATATTTTCAAAATGGAGTAGGCCAAGCCCAATAATTATTCCCAATAAAGCCATAATGATTAAAGTGCCATCAAGATATGAAAGAGCTATCATTATAGAACTTCCATAAAATTTTATACTTACACAAAGCATTAATATTATTTAAGGAAGGGATGCCAAGACCATCAGATTGTTTAGCCATTGTAATGGTATTCCAAGAAATCGTATGAAGCCCTTTATTACTGTCATTATTCAAGAAAAAATTCTAAATCATGCAGGTGATTTTCTTTTTCAAACATTTAGGTAAAATAATATATTAAAACCAATAATACATGTAGCAAGAAATTGTAAACTTAATGAGTTTCAATCTACGAGCAACAAACAAGGTTTTATGCTTTCAAACATGCAACTATTTATGCAATTTGTTAATCAGAGGATGACAATTAATTATTACCAACTTTGGCTTAAAAATGAACCCCAAACAAGTCAAGGGATAAGGTTTAACAATTAAATAACAAATATTAAAACTTAGAATTTGCATTTAACCATCCACAAATTTAGACAAAGTGATAATAAATTTAAAAAGATTAACTTAGAGATTAGAGGCTTTACCAAAATTATCCAAGGTCTTAATAAAAAGAGAAATGGTTATAAATCAGCTTTACCCAATAGGAGAATGTCGTTAGCATAATATAAATAAGAAATATTATTATAGAAATTACCACCATTAAAATGAGAATCAATAGAAACAGTAAGGGCAAAAATATCAAAAACAAAAAGGTTAGGAGAAAGTGGACAACTTTATTTTAAACTAGAAGAGGAAGAAAAATGTACTATAGGTTCACTATTAATTATGATAGAGAATTTAACAACCTTAGTGCAAGAAATACTTTGATTTATAAACTTATAGAGAGAACCGAATTTTTTCACTCTCATAAAGGAAGAATCTATTAATTTAGTCAAAAGCCTTTGAAAGATCATTCTTAGGATAAATATTCTTAGCAAATTTATTAGAGTGAAGACTATAATATAATTAATTGGCAAGGATAACATCATTAGTTATATCACAACTTTTAATAAAAGAAACTTGAGCAGGATGAATGACAAAAACAACTTTAAGCCTTTCAATTAAAAGAAAATAATGGTCGTATAGAAAGTATTCAATAAGGAATTTGGTTTATAATAATAAAAAAAAGATTTAACATCAAAATTTATAGGGATACTCATAATCGTAATGTGTTTAACTCTATGGTGAAGGTTGGAAGTAGTAAAAAAATATTTAATAGCATCATGACAATTAGAA
>NW_018217252.1:0-1991 GCF_001263595.1 Phalaenopsis equestris | reverse complement strand
AGACTGGCATCCAAGACCAATTGGAAGCATATTTGGGTGGAGGTGGACTGTGCTTGTTTACTTTAGCTGTTGGAAGGGCAAGTTCCCAATTCTTGGCATCATTCACAATGGCTGTAAAAAATCAACTTATTCAGATTCTCCAACCATCTAACGTAATGTACTAATCCTAGACTTAGGAGCCCAAACATCATCAAAAAGCATCTATAGGAACGTTTAGTGCAGATGATCCAACCTAAAGAATCAAACCAAGAAACAAGTTCTAAAGCACTAATTCTAGGTGTCATAATGCCAATTTGATGTCCATCTGACAATCCCAGACCCCTAGGCACTCAATTTAGAATATTAAATTGAAATTTTAACCCTTATGCCTTAGGACCATAAGTAATAAAATAAACTTAGCTAATTTTGGATAAATCTTACATTATTCTTTCCTTAATTATAAGAAATAGTAATCAACTTATTTTAGAGATGATTGAGAATAATAAAGACATGTGAGAGTTGACCTAATCAAGGATTATAGTGATTTCTCTTAGGGTTTTCTTTGGAGAAATTAAGGGGAAGCTAGAGGATATCTTTGGTGATTGAGTTAGGGAGCGAGGAGGGATCAAACAAGAGAACTTTTTACTAGTCTGAGATTTAATATTCCTCTTTATGCTTTTCGCTTGTTGTAATAATATTTTAGAAAACTTTATTATTTATTAATTTCTTATTATATGTTAACCAATACCAACTTTTTAGAGATTGTTTGTAGCATGTATTATGTTTTTTAGTTAATTTCAATGTCATATAAAGTTGTTTGAATTTTATTATCTTAATAGTACAAGTTTTATCATTATAAAAAATGAACTACTAATTATCTAAATTCTTGTTAATAAAATTTAAGTTCTATCTAAAATTAAGATATGGATGATTGACTCATCATATGTCTAAGTATAATAGTAGATGGATCATAGGTTGGAAATAATTGCATTAAATTTATGTGGTATTATTTGTGATTTTTAAAACTTTTATGGTTTCCTCACGTTAAATGTATAACCAAAATATAGATAAGTTGTTCAAGCAAAAAGAGAATACTTAGTCATGCAAGAGGGAGGTAGCGACCATCTTGATTAGGCCTAAGTACCTTTTAACAAAAAGCACTGCTTATGTTGATTCATTTACTAGCTTAAACAATGTATGTAAAATCTTACCACTAAAGCTTTTTTGCCCTAAATTATCTCAAATAAACCTTTGATTTTATTGTCTTGGTGCTTTTTGATACTTATAGTTAGATTTGATTATTCTATTAGTATGATTCTACCATTTATATAATATTCCACTAGTCTAGCTTCAATACTTTCCAAGTCAATCATTGTGGGATGATAATCTAAGTTGCAATTTATTACTTATGCTACTACGTGCACTTGTACGTATGAGGTTTTTGGCATTAGTAGCATTATCAAATTTCTGTAAGCATAATTCATTATCATTATAGAAAAATAGGATCAAACCACATAAAAAAGAAGTAAGAGTTGAGTGGACATTAGGAAATGATATAAAAAAAGAGTAAGTAAAATAAATTTTATAAAAGTGGGATTTATAAGAATACACAACCAAGATATTTCATTAAGGAAGATTAAGACTTAGAAGATGGGCTTCACTATATATATTACTTAAAAATATTATTTGATTTACTAACAACATATGACAATTAAATGAAGTTTATAGCTTTTACAATACTTTTAATATAAATGTAGGCCAAGTTAGTAAGCAAATAATTTAATAATTCTATTTCATCTTAGTTTCTTTATAATTTAAATCGTATTTATAGCTATATAAGTTGTTCAATGTATGTTGAAAAAGCTATACTTTCATCTATTAAATGTTATTATGATTACATTTAGTTGGAAAAATTTGAATAGAAGATTAGAAAAGTTATGTAGTAAATCATGAGAAGAGATTTGGAAATTGTTGAATTAAGGTTAATGTATGATGAATCAAGAATAAAAAAA
>NW_018217251.1:0-1991 GCF_001263595.1 Phalaenopsis equestris | reverse complement strand
TAAATTTCCCTTCCATAAAATGCAACACGACTAAACAAAGCCTAAAATAAATGATAATTTTTTAAAATAAAAACTAGCTACTTTGTACTAAGTTACAACTTTTTTCATCATTTATTAAATGCAAACAATATAAGAGTGTTTTATTCTATGTTTGCTCGTTGTAATATGGTGTAGTTATTTGACAGAGATTACGATTTCCAAATAATAGTTGCTTCATCTCCACCATTAGCAACAATTGTTCAATTGAAAAGAATTTTTTAAATATGGATCATCTTTGTAACCTGCGTATATTGGAAGCTCAAGGGCTTTCTCTGCTATCCTCCCATCCTGACGGATTCTCTGAATCAAGCTATCAAGTGATGGAAAATTAGCCTACATTTGAAAAATAAAAAAGTAATATTAGCCTAAAACAAAAAAAAAATGTTATAGGGAGGCAAATAAAATTTCTTTTTTCGTCCTAATACCTCTGGCCTTATATAGCCCACGACAACAAGGCGTAGCTCCTCCCCATAGAAATCATCATCGAATTCATGGAGAAGCCATGGCTCCTGCAGGGACAAAATTCTTCAGAAATATTTTTTATTCAAAATTTTCGTCAGCCAAATTAGAAGGTCTGTATGGGATCATTTTTATTTTTTGCTTCAATTTTGTATGTTTGTTTTGTTTTGTTGATTATATTTTGATTTGAAATAAAAAATATTTTTTATGTTGAAAACAAAAGAAAAAACATGTGAACATGCACCAAACAAAAATATTTTAAAAATAAAAGTAAAAACAAAAAATAAAACCGACATTTACATACAAAACAATTCTTATATATTTACAAATCTAGCACCCAAACTTTAACTTTACATTTATAACACTCAAATCATTCCTATCATATAAAAAATATCACTATTATTAACTTTTAAAAGTGAAGTACACATTTTCAAGCTTAGATATATGATATAAAAGTAAACAAAGTTCAGGTGTTACATATGTAAAGACGTAGGAATTGTTTGGTAGATATGTAAACCTTCCTAAATAAAATTGATAACAGGCCCTAAGCAAATCAGTGTACTCACCACTGTCTTTTCCGTATTATTGAAGTACGGATTCCATCCTATGCTCATGACCATCTTGTAGATACCACGAGTAGACAATTTGGCCCAACCAAAATAGACACCAGATGTGTGTTCAGATAGTAAACCAGAGATGTTCTCTGCTGGTAGATTCGCTGTAGTAACACCAAAAATGAAACAGATCAGAATATAAAAAATAATATGGATTAAAAATAAGTATATGTTGAAAATAAATCACAAGACTAATTAGGTTCAGTTGTATCCAAACCATGCAAATCCAATTTCAGTAACGTATCTTCAATAACTATTACCCCATAGTCCTTTAAATATAATCATGATGGTCAATGATTGATGTTTGTAGCGGTGTTCTTTAGGTATTATTCATTAAAAACATATGTTGCCAACTATTGTTTTGCAGATGATATAACTATGGAGTTCCAAATTTCCATTTTATATGTTTTTTTCATAATTTTATAATGCAATTTGGGGTGTCCTATAGATATACGCAAATTTTAGAGGAAAAAGGCAATGAATTGCTTATGGTATTCCAAATTCAAATTGGATGATGATTGTCCGCATTGGGAATTAAAAAACAAAAAAAAAAGTAATCTGAATTTAAGTTGAACTTGATACCATACCAACCTTATCTACCGATCCAGACTATAAAGAGTTTACAGTGGCCTAAAAAATACAATTAAAAATTTTTTTCTTGAAAATTTTCACTTTCTAGTTTCAATTTTGTAACTATAAATTAGATACATGAACGAAAGGGGAAGGGAAATTAGGTGAATTTATGAACCGTTTCTCTAATCACTTTTCATAAGACGTGATATAAAGATTCTCATAATCACTTTGGATTTATGTCGGGCAGCTCTACTATGGAAGCAATACATTTCTGAGAGGTTTGACGGAGAAATACAGAGAGAGTAA
>NW_018217250.1:0-1991 GCF_001263595.1 Phalaenopsis equestris | reverse complement strand
TGATAGCTTGCCTTAATGGGTTTTATATGGGTCATAATCTTGTGTCGCCTTTTCTAGTGTATTTCCTTATAACTTTCAAACATATTTTCATTAAGGCAAATGCAATAGGCCCTTTTATCTGTTTCTTATTTTAAACTTCCAACAAATGAATTTGGCCTAATCTAAATCTTTCATCTCAAATTTGTTACTTAGAAAAGCTTTTAAATTTGGTATCTCTATATTTTTTCACAAACTAGGAGCATATTATAAACTTTTAGAAGAAACATATAACATTATTTTCTGAGAAGCTAATATAATAAACGTACATATCATAATCACTCCTATTGTATAAATTCTGAACCATAAATAAATTAAAGTTCTTATATCATTATCGCGTAGACTTCTTTGACCCATATAGAGAAGATAAACTTTATTTTTCTTATCAAATTTGGTGTAACCCTCTAGATATCCCATATGAACAATTTTCTCAAGTTTTCAGTGAAAAAAAGCTAGTTTTACATTTACTTATTCAAGCTCCAAGCTTTAGTTATATCTAGCAACTACAAAAAAATCATCCTAATTGAAATATTTTTGACAAAATTTTAGAAAATCTCACTGAAGTCTATTCATTTCTTATGAGTGGAACCATTTACCACTAATTGAGCCTTATATCTAATATGGTCAACATCTAAAACACCATCTTTTATTTGTAAATTTATTTGCAGCCTATGATTCTTTTATTATGTGGTTTGTTAACATGCTTTAATATATAATTTTTTTTTTCTAATGATTTCATTTTTTATCCACTACATTCTCTCAAAAAATTACTTATCACTATTCATTTCTTCATTATCTGTTCTCAAATCATTCTGTGACATTTACTCAACAACATTAATAATATATATATATAGTAAATCAATATAACCTAATTATTTATGTTTTTTTTATATTTCTTCTAGTTTGATTCTCGCTAGATTATATTCAGATCTATTTAATATTGCTGAGTAACAACTTTTTTATGATAATCCAAACTATTTTTTTTTGCTAGAATGAACTTCACATACAATTGATTTAATGTCACTACTTTGCTAAAATACTAAATCTTTAGTATTAATTGTGGTTCCCTATTTTTCTCTAGTAGTTTGATCAATAAACATCATGTCTTACTCATTGAAGATAACAACTCCGTTGACAATAAACTTGGTTGCATTTGTCAACTAGCATTTATAAACTTTATCTTCAACTTGATACCCTAACAATAGAAAATTTTGAGATCATACCTTTAACTTTCTTGTATACATATGAATATATACTAGGCATTCTAAAAGTCATATATTGATTACAGATTTCAAATTTCCTATTCAAATTTCCTCAAGAACATTTTGAGTTAAAGAGGTTTAGATAGACTTTTATTCACCAAATAGCATGTAGTGTTAACTACCTCACCTTGGAAGCATTTATCCCTTTTCGCAAGTGATAGCATACATCTAACTTTCTCAAGTTGTGTTCTATTCATCTTCATAATAATGTCATTCTTTTATATATTTAATCTAACTATTTTATGTCAAAAAATTTTATTGTACTTTCAATGCTTAATAAATATTTCACTATTAAGATATCCTAGATCATTATTTATTTTTAACCTCTTGATTTCCTTTTTAGTATGATTTTAAATGAGAACTTTTTATTGTCTAAATGTCATAAAAGCTTCATGCATGTTTTAAAATATAAACCGAAACTTGTATTGAAGAATCATTAATGGAAATTATAAAATTTCTACATTCACATAAAGTTGAAAGATCCCAAAATATCGAAATGTATGTAATCAATAGTCTTGTGTCAACATTTATCTAAGCCTGCTTCGCAAAGATATAAAACTAAAAAACATAATTTTATCAACGTTATCTTTGTTAAGGACTCCTTATTCGTGCAGAACATTCAAATCCTTTTGACTAATATGATAGTTAAAAATGTTGAAGTTTTGCATGATCTATTTCTATTATACAAAAAAA
>NW_018217249.1:0-1990 GCF_001263595.1 Phalaenopsis equestris | reverse complement strand
TTAAATTGGGTTAAATTACTATCATACCATTGCTCATAGCGATGAATTTTTTGTCGTGATTTCACTCTCTTAAGAAGCTTTTTAATATTTAACATAAATTGATCTTTATGATAGTTATAAAGAATTTATATATTAAAAAGGTGAATATATAATAAATATTAAAAATGTAAATATATAGAGAATCTCTTTTTCTCTCTCTCACCCACGAACACTGTCTGTCTCCCCTGTCTCTGTATGCACGCACAGTCCCAACGCAGCTGATACCGACGAGATTCCTGGGAACAGATAAAGGTGAAAGGGAGGAGGAGCGAGAGGAAAGCAAGATCGAGTGTTTAACATAACTAAAAAGTCAGATTGAGTGTTTTGAAATTTTGGCTAAATTTATCAAAACACATATCTAAAAAATTATTATAAATCCATATCCTTCATATGAAAGGGTAGGAGAAGAAGAGTGAGGTAACAACTGAAGCATAGTTTTGGAATAGAAGTGCAAGATCAATGATTACTATCAGTCGTCGGTCATCACTAGTGGTTTTTGTAACCCAATTAGAATTGTTATAGCCCAACCACCGGTAGGTGTTGTAGCCCAATTACGATTGTTATAGCCTAACTGCAACTGTTGTAGCCCATACCACTGTTATAGCCTAGATATCACAATTATAGCCCCACTATAGCTTTTGTAACCAAATTATCACTTCACAGTCATGCTTACTAGTTATCCCAACATAGTTGTGAACATAACTTTACAATTTCATATTCCTTAGTTTAAATAAAGAATGGATCAATGTACCTTTAATTACATAGTTGATTGCTTTGAATGAGTTAGACTCCATTTTTTTCCTTTCTGAGGTTTTCATATAAAAATTAGGTTGTTTCTTACATTTCTATTTGTGTGTGCTAGAAAATTATATTGAGCTAAGACTTACGATTGATCACAAAATAACACCATCATAATATGATGATGGTTATAATGTGTATGTTCTCTAATGGTTTTACCTCTCAAGTTGTGAATTACAAGACGCATTTGAAAGGGTAAAATGCTCTATATAAGTTAAAGTTGATTTAGATTTATCCACTTAAAAAAAAAAATTCACCATTAGTTTATAAGGTCTCTTTAGACAATGAAATCTATGGGTACCAACAAGAATACTATGATTAAATCATATCAGCTACCTACACTACAAATTTCACCTTTAGTTTACAAGATCTCTTTAGACAATGTAATCTATGGCTACCAATAAGAATACTTAGATTAAATCATATCAGCTACCTACACTAAGTAGAGTAAGCTTCAAGATAGTTCGAGACGACAGAATCATATAATTTTGATTCATCACACTCCTACAATTTACTCTAAGCTAGAAAATTAATGTTTTATAATTAAATGTACTTGATAATTTCTCTAATTATAAAGAAGATAATTAATTATAAGAGCTTACATCTATAAAAAATCTCAAAATAAACCTTAAAATTGCATTATCATAAAAGCAAAATCTCTAAATATATCGTATCCATAATCTAACGTACCTTCTAAAAATTTAACCAAGAACTACCCACGAAAACCTACTCACAAGAGGGTTCGGGCCACAAATTTTTGGAGCCCATAAAATAATAAAAATCACTAATTAAAAAATTGATTAAAAATATTTTTCCCCCTAAAAGTCTAATTAACATATCTTCTCTTACTTGATTTATAATTAACACAAATTGGAATAACTCACTCATTTCGAAAGGTATGGGTTAAACATTACACTAATTAAAAAATCATTGCAGAAATCACTCATTCCATAATGCTAAATTAAGCTTTAATTCTCTTAAAGAATTTTTAATTTGACAAAAAAATAGATAAATTGAAAAAAATTTATTATTTTAATCTCTACATTTTTAACCAAGAATCTACTAACAGAGACAAACAATTACAACTACTGTTCATAACAATAATATTCAAATACTAAATAAAAATAAAATTAAAAAAAAAACTAAATAAAAA
>NW_018217248.1:0-1987 GCF_001263595.1 Phalaenopsis equestris | reverse complement strand
AAAAAAAATACCCCTTGTGTTATGTGAGGATTTTATGATTAATTAAAAATGCAATATTGTGTTACAAAAAAAATTCTAGAAAGATCTTCTAAAATCTTCACAGGCTTTATGCTCTTTTTGAATAACAAATTATAAGAGAGAGTGAGGAGCAACTAAAATTGACTTTTGATTTGCATTTGAAGACACCTCTTTTAACAGGGATTTGTAATATCCTTCATTTGATTATTTTTTACTTACTGGGAAGTGGGGAATAATCATAATCATATCCTACTGATATAAATTATAACCCCTCCACCTACGGAGCGTAAACGTGGATCGTCTATTTTTGTTTTGCCTTACTCATTCAATATGTTTAGAGAACCTCAAGCTTTGGATCACCTAACTAATCTGGTTGGATAAACTTCAATACAATAGCTATTTCTATTAGATGGACAAACATGAGCTTCTTCTCTAAAGCTATTTTTATGTCTCGTTGAGTGAAGAGAGCTTTCAATAACTCGACCATGTTTGAACTTGTTGAATCTGATTTTTAGAACTTGCTTACATCCTTGACTTGAGCTGTAAACAAACTTGTGGTTCTCCAATTTGATATGTTGGAGCTAATGAGCTCAAAATTCTTATATTTGACTTATAGAATTGTGACAAATTTGATAGATGAATCTTAGACTTTTGAAATTATCTTGTTTATAATTTGCTTGAAGATATATTCATTTTTTCTCAAATTGATTACGACATTGGCACCAATATGGTAATTGAGGATTTTACATCCGACACGCTGTCAACCCAACTAAATAATCTTGTGTTTTGTCATCATCAACTTAACAAACGGGGCTCTTCACTATAATCTTGGCTTGTTGAGTGGAAAGAAAATTCACTAACTCGATCACATCTCTGTTTGTTGAGCTCGGTTCCCATCCAAGCCCTAGACTTGAGCAAAAGAGTTTTATGATTCTCAAACTTAACGGGCTAAAGCAAATAGATGTTGACAGATTTTCTCGCTTGACTTTTTAAATTAGCGAGCTTTGAAGGCAAACCTCCAACATTTAGTATCATCTTATAAATCTTATTTGATACTTATTCTTTTTGTTATTGTCTAACTGAACACAAATTTATCATTGACGACTTTAACATTCTCAAGAATCTCATGAGAAAGCACAATGTCAGATGGGCTATTTGTGGATCTCGATCATGACTATGATATCAACCCAAATGGAGGAAGTTCTCAATAGTAGACATGATGTTGAACCTTATGGCTAGAAGATTTCGGCCTTCAATCTAATATTTACTCAAAAAGTATGGGCCCTCTGTCTTATAAAGAAGGGACTTAGTATTCACGACACTCAATAGTCTTAGCTTTGGGCATGATGTTAACTTGAATGCATAAGAGTCTTTAAAATATTTACCCCTTATCAAGTGAAAAGGAATGACTTGAGTTTACATGTATCTAGGAATCTTGTCCATGAGTGTGATGTCAATCTAGATGATAGACTTTTGACTTGGAGCTCAGTGTTTTCTCTGGTGATTATCCTCCTTGTTTAGCAAAAGGGTGATTTTAATACTTGGTAGATATATCAGGGGATCTCGACATTTAGTGCGATGTCGATCTAGATGATTGAGAGGACCTTCTTTCTTGCAAAAGAAATTCGAGTGACAGTTGGGTTTTTTGTGGGGCTCTCAACTTAGAGCACGGTGCCGATCTAAAAAAATTGAAAAAATGTCCCTGGTCTTGCGAGAGAAAATTTCGTGACAACTTGGAAATGTGTTTTTGTTGTTTCTTGGTTTTTCATATATCCATTTGGCATATGCTATTAATCTTTTAAGTCAAAAAAATCAAATTTAAGGATTAATTGGAGATTTTTTGTTTGATTTTATTTGATTGTCTTGCTATGATTTGGTTAACTCGGGTATCAGTTTGTTTATCTTGAACCGGTATATGCTATTATTCTTATAGCATATGGTTAAAATCTAAACAGAAGTTTTTTTTTTT
>NW_018217247.1:0-1986 GCF_001263595.1 Phalaenopsis equestris | reverse complement strand
TGTGATTAGAACATTGGCCAATCTTCTTTAATGCACTCATTATTTAGTTGTTTTGTGGCCATCAAATTCAACAAAAGTCTAGGCAGAGTTCTTTGTCAACCTACATGCAACATAGTCTAATCATAATATGATAATAAGAAGGTGTCAGATTCATTATTTGTTATTGGCAACATTCTAGATAAACATAAGAATGTTCTTCACAACAATTAACGGTTGTCTCGCTTCTAATTCATTTATGGATATTTTTTTTGTAATTTAAAAAGGTAGTATAATTTAATTGAGAAATTTCAAGAGCAAAATCTCTTGTTGCTAACATATGTTATAAACATTACTCATTGCTCTCCAAATATTATGGAATTCCACCTTAGATGCCTCAAAATATTAAGTAGTCGACACCCTCAAACTTTACGTACTACATATTGAAATCATATCAATCTTTTAGGTATAGTGTAAATCTTATAGTCAATCTTCTCCATAAATTGCATAATTGCATTGAAGCTACCTCTAAAAAAGCCATGAATTTTGCTCACTATTTCTTCTTCCTAAATATGAACTTACACATCAATTATTTAAGAATATCTATAACACCCACACCCCATCTTCGAAGACTATGGGATTACATCGTAGAGACCATAGGGTAAGTCAAATTTATTGCTCATCATTTTTATAGACTATAAATTTGTGTAGCAATTATCTTTGGATGGAATAAATTTAGTTTATAGCTACTTCTAAGTATTCTACAATCATCATTCATTCTTATACAAAACCACAATTTTCATCTGATAATACAACAAAATTGACTTCATAAATATTTGATGTTGTACTTAAACAATGGAAAAAAAAATCAATTAGAATAAAAATATGGCTGCTAATTTATTATAGACTACTTTAATTTAGATTTGTAAGGAATTTAAGACGACCATTTAGTGAGAAAGTATACCGAGAAAGAGAATATTTCGGTAAGGAAATATATTGGAGTGACCATTTCCTCATCTAACTTAATACAATTAATTGCCTCTTCATTCTTAAGTAGCTTACTATCTAGTGGACATCTATTGTATTTTTTTTCTTGGTGGACTCAAATTCTTTAAAACCACTATTTTGACTACTTGCTATATTTGTTATAATCAATTATGATTCATGACATTGCTATGAAAAGAATTTTCATCATGATTGCTAATTTCTTGCTTCATAATAGTAGTCCAATAAATGAGGGCTATTTTTTGGTGCACTACCACCAACCTCAAAAGAAATGAGGAATTTGGACCCCTTTCTCCGGCATTCCCAACACATTATGTGAATCCAAAATTATATAAAAAACTAGTATAAATCTTAAACTTTATGAATCTATATTGGAGAAAATAACTTTAGAGAAAATAACTTGGCAATTGACTACAATTCAATTTAGAAGGTGTTCCCCTAACAAATTTTGAGAATAATAATTTCTCTCTATTTTATGACCTTTGGATCAAAGGCCTTTAAATATTTGACATAGTTAGCCATTCTACTATTCTACTTTTTAAGAAACCTAGTGTCGTTGTTATGAAGTATAACATTCACAATGGCTCTAGGTTGTTGTCTCTTCTCTTATCTTCTATTGAGCTTTCTTTCTTTAATGAAATCCATGAAATTTCTATTGAGTAGTTTGAAAATAAGACTCATTAAAAGTTTATTAAAAAAATTAATTATAATAATAATTATGCTTAATTTCTTGTATCATCTCATTTCTACCATTACTAAAAAATAATTTCATTTGGTTTAAATGCTATATTTTTTTGGACAGTATTTCTCTAAGTTCTTCATACTAAAGACACTCTTGATTTAAAAAGATTCAAATTAAACAAAACTTGTGTTATGTACTAATAACTATACATGAGTCTCGTGATCACTTATTCTTTGAGTGTTTGTTACAAGAAAATGTTATCTTCAATCAATAAAAGGTTTGGCTATTATAACTAGTATGAATGAATATATATATATATATAT
>NW_018217246.1:0-1986 GCF_001263595.1 Phalaenopsis equestris | reverse complement strand
AAAAAAAAAAAAATCTGACAAGTTTAATGGTCTAAAAAAATCTCAAAAACTTTGCAATTTAAAATTTCGTTCCAAAATTTCTTAAAATCTTGCGAGTAAAGCTCTAGTGTCAATTTTCAATTTTGAATCGATTGCTTTCAACTAGTCATCAAATTTAAGCTCATTAAATTTCACTTATTATCGAAAAAAGATCAAATTTTGACATAATGATTAACAACAAATATAATCCTAAAAATTACCAAAAAGGGAAACCCAATTCTCTTATACATTTACTTATCTCACACCTAAATTTTAATTTTTAAGTCTAAGACATCTTTTCCTATATATGAAAAAATGAAAATAATGTAATAACTTTTTATACATCAATTAGAGTGTTTGTAAAAATCAAAATTTAGGTGTGAGATATATAAATGCTGAAGAAATGGGTGCTAAATGTATGCAAATTTATTAAAAAAAACTTAAATATAACATTGTAATCATAAAAATATAAAAATTTACATTTCAACGACCCAAAATCTCTAATGAGCTGGTAATGGATGATAAGATGTTAAAATGGTTGATATCTAAAGACCATAATATAAAAATTAGTGGCAACCAGTACAATTTATGCCGAGAGAAATACCAATAGAAAACAAATAGAACTTTACATATGATTTTAAATTAAACCGAACCAAATAGCCAATCAAGTTCTACACATTCACCTTTAATACGATTTCACAGATCATGGAGAGAATATGGCGCACCGCTTCGGGGA
This sequence comes from Phalaenopsis equestris, assembly GCF_001263595.1. Taxonomy (NCBI): domain Eukaryota; kingdom Viridiplantae; phylum Streptophyta; class Magnoliopsida; order Asparagales; family Orchidaceae; genus Phalaenopsis; species Phalaenopsis equestris. Next base: position 1,232 of record NW_018217246.1, on the reverse strand, counting down.
GATTCAACATGTGCCCTTTTCCGTCCATCAGACGGCCCTCGTCCCATCTCCATCCCGTTGACCATCTCCATAAAAATCTTCTGAAGGTCTTCCAGCGTGTCCGGCTTCTCGGGCTTCCGAGAGTCCATCATCGAGAGCATCTCCTCCATGAAATCGGTGAAATCCTGTTCGCAGAACATATAAATTAATAATATTTTATTCCCCAATTAAAGCGCTCAATAAATGAGTTCACAAAAAAGAATCCACGAGCCTGATCGTCATCATCAAAGGGATCAAAGAGCCCAGCGTCATACATCGCACGCTTACCGCTATCCGCTAGAACTGCAGGAACACCAGAACACGTCAAACATATCAGAACAAACGGAATTTGAACTCTTAACGGCGGCTACCGGCGAACAATACTTAACCGGAATAAGCTTCTTGGATCCCCTGGAACCTGCACTTAGCCTCCCCCGCCGCTGACTCTGACTCCTTACCCCATCGATCAGGATGCCATTTCTGCAAACACCCTTAACATCACGCATTTCGCAAAACAAACCGTCATAAGTTGCGAAACGGATGGGATCCGAGAAGGAGAAATGATTACCAGGGCGAGTTTTTTGTAAGCGCCACGGATCTCGGCGAGTGAAGCGCTACGGCGGATGCCGAGGAGAGAGTAGTAGCATTGATGGGTGGCAGATCCATCCGCCGATTTTGCTTCCATCGCCGTATGAAAGGAGATCGATCTCAATTAAAAAAGAGGAGGAATGAATGAATCTGCATCGAAAACGTTTGATTGAAGAAAAAAAAGGGAGGGGAAATATATGGATGTAAGGGGAAAGAGGGAGCGTTTTGAGAAAGAAATTGATTTTCCGGGAATGGTTTCGCTTTTTTGACGGGGATGCCGAAAATATCTTCTTAACTCGTGGTTTAAACGCCCATGTAACGATTTGAGGACCCAGGGAAGGTTCTCGATCTTCTTTTGGAGATATTTTGGAGCACGGCAGTTAAATGACAAAGATTAAGATATTATTTACGAAAATGCCATTCTATGGGAATAATGCATAAAAAATAGAAGATAAACTTCCATCTTTACCCACATCATGAACATACAAAAATAATATTATTAACAATTTTTTAAGATCAAATAAATATTTTTTTTCTGAGATTTAAAACATCAAAATCTTATGAATACAAATGCAAAAATTTAAATGTTAGATGTAAATAAAAAAATGGAGCGTCCCTCTACCTAT
>NW_018217245.1:0-1986 GCF_001263595.1 Phalaenopsis equestris | reverse complement strand
TTTTAAAAATGCATAAGCTGCCCCAAACACAGTTTACCCAAACAGGCAAGGTTCGTTTTCAAAACCCCACCGCACCACATAAGCTGCCCCAAACACAAAAGACACTTTTTATATAATAAGTGAAATGGTCTGTATGTAAAAATTGAAGTTTAGTCGGTTAGATGTGTAAATACATATATAAGGATTGAGTGGTATGCAAGTAAATCTTTGCAAAAAAATGTAAAAATGATTTCATTAAAAGTCTAACTGCACAAAGTGAGTACTGGATTATTCTTCAAGAGGGACAGGGTCGTTAATGTTCATTAGTGACTTCTCAACCTCTACTTGATAATGATGTACAAATATTTTCTCAATATAATAGTATATTGAGAAAGCGATGGATTTAAGATTTTTAAAGGAAAAACTTTCAAGGAGAAAAATCATAAATATTAAGTTAATGATGCAAAATTTCAAGCTAACAATTCTTATTATTTATATCTTAAATGCTCATTCTATTGGTCATTTCATTTTAAAATCAGCTAAAATTAGATTTTTTTTCCTCTATTTCAGGCTAAATAAGTTGGTTGGTGCGCTGACTTGAACTCATAGAATTAAGTTTGAGCTCAAGCACGAACTAGATTAAGTAATCAAGTTCCAGTTGAGAGTGGCGCAAGCTCGACTCAACTCGTTCACACCCTTAGGAGAGACAAATCGACTAGATAATTCATAAGATATGCATGAGCAATTTGAGACTAATCAATATTGATTGTTTGTATTCCATGCTAAAATATTCATCTAATAAAATGCAGTTTTTAAAACTTAAATATGTTTAAAGATTATGCAAACATATAGATTAAAAAGACAATCATTCACATGAAAAATTTAAAGAGAAGAATCATTAGGCCTAACCAATTGAAATAGTTCATTGTATAATTGAGATTAAAGAAGTTTACTTTTCGTCATAATATGAGAAGATGATATTATAAGTTTTAAAGCACTAATGTGTTTTATTGTGACTATAATCAAGAATGTTGGAGAAAAAGTGAAGGGAAACGTTACTTACAGTGACGATGGTTGACTGATAATAATTGACAATCATAATCAGGCAGTGAAAACTAGATGAGTTGTGTAAAGAGAGACGAGGGCAGAACAACTACAATATAACAACTACAATAGAGTGAAGCTAGTTGAGATTCATAAACATTGGCATTAATCATATGATAGGGTTGTGGGGTTCTTCAAATTTCTAATATTTCTCTAAATTTAGATTTCATTCAAGTGAGAAATACAGCCAGAGTTACATTTTGATAATTTTAAATAAAATTCTAAATTATTTCTTAGATCGACCGATACTAATTTAGTTATTGAGTATCTTAGTAATTTCAAAATTAAGTAAAGTTAGACTCGTTAGACTCTTGATCAAGACACATAAAATTCATATATCATTTGGTCCACAAAATAGCATTAAGAGTTTTTAATTGCACTTTAAATGCTTGATTTGTTCTCGTTTGAACTCGAATCAGAATGCTTTGATGCTGTTGGACTGATCTCCATTAAATTATAAATTTCCAATAAAAAATAGAGCATTAATGATTGAGAGTTTACTTCAATTTTCTTAAATTTTAATATTACATTAGTATTCATATATGATGTGTCAATTGTTAACGATGAACATTAGAAGTTTGGCGACGATGATCAAACTTTGAAATTATTATATATCTTAGATATAGTTTTTTGTTGAAAATCTCTCATTGAATGTGCAAGAATATGACATATATATAGAGTAATATTTGAAAATGTATGGGATGACCATGTCTCTTCCAATTTGGTTCAAACAATCATAATTGCACCGACCCAAACCCAACCTATAGTTGGGTCCCTGCAATTAGAATTAGAATTGTGTGGACACACCAAAAAGGTTAGTGTTTTTTTATTTATTAATTAGACTGTTTATAAAGATCTAAGAGACTTGCGGAGGCCGTCGGAAAATTACAATATATATATATA
>NW_018217244.1:0-1984 GCF_001263595.1 Phalaenopsis equestris | reverse complement strand
TTTTTTTGGAAATTAGTAATGATATAAACTAATTTATTATTTGTTATTATTACCATTTTTAGATAAATTAAAATTTAAAAATTTATTTATAGTTATCTTTAATTAAAATATTATAATCTTTTATTCTTCCACGAAAATATAATTTTATAAGAAAGACCAATATTGCCTCATGGCACCCAACGGAACCTACCACACGCTAACATGCAATTGCGTAACGATAGCCGCACATTACATGCAGTACGACAAATGTTCTGACTTCTTGCAACTGATTCTAAATTAAATGTGAGATATAAATCATTCTTACATGTTTATACATCTAATTTGTAAATTTGCGAAAGTTATATATCTAATTTGAATGTTCTGCATGAAAATATGAAAATACATAAAAATATGTGTCATACTTTTGATGATATAAAAAAAAAGTTATAAATGGATTTATTAATTTTAAATGTTTAATGTTAATGATCTTTCTATGCCATATTTATGAGTTAAAACTTTATATAAATTTATATATAAGATATGCAAATATAAAAAATACAAGAAAATAGATGTTTATTGAGTAATACTTAATCAGGACTAATAAAAACAATTACTTGTTTTTTTTCCATCCATGTTCACAATTATTGTTTTATTTTTCACAAAATCATATTCTTTAAATAAAATATAAGAAGCAAAAATTTAAAAATATATTTCTGTAATTTAGGGTAATTATCCGAAAAGATAGGCTTACCGGCGAGCAGAAGGGAGGCCAAAGGAAGGAGCGTAGGAGTCGGAGAGAGAGCAAGTGAGAGCAGAGGAGAGAGAATCAATGAACGGCGGCCGGCGGCCGAGGAACTGTGGATTGGCGGTGGGATCGCCGGTGCCGAGAGAGATAACGGTTTTCTCGCTGTTAGATAAAGTCTGAAGCTCAGCCATGACTCCTCTAATGGAAGATTTGACTTCCCACAGCACCGTGTTGCAGTTAATCATCTTTGCCTTTTCGCCCATATTTTCTGATCCATTATTTTTCTCTTCGATGGAAGCCTTCAGTTAAGTATTTAGATGAATATTAATGAATGAGAAAATTATGCAGAGAGATTGAAGATTGTGAGAATGAATTACCTGAGAAATAGGCGCCATTAATGAAGCACGGGAAGCTTGAAGTTCTGACGGTGGCAACTTTGGGGATGGAAGGAGATGTACAGAAAGAGCTCCGGAGAAGACTTTAAATAGTATTTGTTGAGGCTCTTTTATAGAAGAATTATCTTTGAATATTATTTTTAGCAGGAAAATATAAAAAATTATGAAAAAATAAAAATGCAATCGTCATAGCTAGTTCTCTTTTTATTTATTATTATTATTTTGTGTGTCTGTGGGTTATTTTCGTCTGCATATAAATAAATGAAATTTAGAAATGATAGTAATATTAATGGTTTCATGTGTTTATAAATGAAACATAGATTTACAAATCAAGAGTTTGTAGCTGCTAAGCTAAGAAAAATCAGAACTATAAAAGTAGAAGCCATAAATAAGAATGAAATTACAACAATCAAATCAAAGTATTAGGTTACATAATGCACATGTTTGGAATTCATCAAACCCAACGGCAAGGTGTGCAACCATCATGTCATCGATGAGTGAACCAAAAAAAAAATAAATTAAATAGTTAATATGTAAATACACAAAATATAAATGTTTTGCAGGTAAATCTTTCTAAGAAAATGTTCATTGAAAATATAGTCAACGGTTCACGTTGAATACCTCCTCTTGTCCTTAAAAAAAAAAAGAAGAAGAAAATTAATTAAAATAAAAAAATAACGTGTTAACTTGGTAAACAATCACTCATCTGCTTATCCTGATCACAAAAGCCCTCCACGCATCTCCATATTCATCCACATTATATTTATTTATATACGAATTGCCACACATTATAAGCATACATGAGGAGCAGGACAGAGATGAACACCATAAAACAGTGTTATTCCATCATTAAATGTTTTTTTTT
>NW_018217243.1:0-1984 GCF_001263595.1 Phalaenopsis equestris | reverse complement strand
GATTTGGGTGACTCTTTGTTTGTCGGAATGATTTTTAATCGATAGACAATCATATAGTGGATCGCCAAACCTTCAGTCAATTTAGTTTTTTTGATGTGGAATATTAGATTATCTCGAGTACTCCATAACATAGGGTGTTGTCTGGATTAAATTTTTTAGTGCCTGCCCTTGCTTCGTAGAAATTTTTCTGCTCAAATAAAGCTGGACAAAGTAAGCACGTCTCTATCATAGGAAGCTCTCGTGGCTAACTAAAAGTTAGGTAGATGATCGGAATCGGCCGCCGGAACTTCGGCGGTAGCGCCACTGGCGTAATTGAACCGCCAGATTTCATGTCTTCCCCCGTCATGTTGACAGCTCCGACGACTTCCGATCCAGGAATTCCTCTTCTCAACCTCTCGCTTCTGGGCAAGAAAATGGATTCCCTCCGCTTCTTTCTTTCCGATTCCATCGATCGCCGCGTTTCAATAAGCGGCGACCAGCTCCAGTTCGTCTCCAACGAGATAGCCTCAGTCGTTCACCAGGTCATCATCAATGGCTCCGCCCTCCTTCTCGCTTCCACCCGACATTCAGATGGCGTCAAACCCTTACAACTGCCGTCTAAGGTTGATGCGGATCCCTCAGATAATACCGCTCAGTTGCCTCCTCCTCCTCTTCGGTCATCGGCGGTGGCCGAATCAGACGGACAAATTGTGGAGATTGATGCGGCGGAGTTAATGGCGGAGCACGTCCACTTTTGTGAGATCTGCGGAAAGGGTTTCCGGCGCGATGCCAACCTCCGAATGCACATGCGCGCTCACGGAGATCGCTTCAAAACCCTTGAGTCCCTAACGAAGCCGGACGGTCGGATTTCTTCTGAGGCGATTTGTCCGGGAAGGAAGGTACGGTTCTCGTGCCCTTTTCTTGGCTGCCGTAGGAACCAGAGTCACCCACGTTTCCGGCCACTGAAGACGACGGTATGCGTTCGGAACCACTTTCGGCGGAGCCACTGTCCGAAGTTGTACACATGCGATTTATGCAACAAGAAGAGTTTCTCGGTGGTGGCGGATTTGAAAAGCCACAGGAAGAGCTGCGGGGAGTCGCAATGGAGGTGCACATGCGGCACAAGCTTTTCTAGGAAGGATAAGCTGTTTGGCCATGTTACCTTGTTTGACGGCCACTTTCCTGTAGTTGGAGCTGTGGAGGAGGAGAAGGGAGAAAGCATGGTGAAAGGTGGTGAAATAAAAGACGAGAGAGGGGGACAAGCTGGGGGAAGTGTAGATGAAGAATTTTTTAGTGGGCTGATGGAGGAGATTGGGGTAATGGGTGGCGGGTGGATGAGACCTTAGGATCTATGGATTGGTCATTTTGGCTTTCCTACCTAGAGTGGCACACAGGTGCGCAATCCATCACTTTTTTTCATCAGATATTGCATCGATTTTTCCGTCTGTTATGAGTGCAGATGAGCATTACAAGAGGAGGAGATTTCGTAAAAATAATCTCAAATAGTTGGATAAGTTTATTTATGATGATGACATGATCAATATGTAGGCGGATGATTATATACTTGGAATATGTTGTAAATGTTTATGATACCTAGTGTATCTTTATGTTTATTTAATGATCTAGTCTATTTTATCATGGGAAGATTGTGCGCTGTTTTTTGTAATCATGCTGAGAAAATTGAGCATAGGGATTGAACAATTGGATGGCATTTTATATGCTTATAGCATTGAAGTGTTTGTCAGTTTGTTTGTTTGAAAATTTTTAGGGGCATTTCCATACATACCACCTAAATGCTCTGAATTTACATATCCAACACCTAAATTTTACTATTTTACATTTATAACACCCAAATTCTTCATATCATATAACAGGTAATTCTATTTTTACTTTTAAAATGTGAAATAGACTTTTTCATATATAGGTAAGGTGACATATATGTCTAACTTGAAGTTTAGGGTTGAGATATTTAAATACATAAGAATTGAGAGGTATGTATGTAAAT
>NW_018217242.1:0-1983 GCF_001263595.1 Phalaenopsis equestris | reverse complement strand
ATCAGATCGACAATAATGTGTGTCTATTTTTTGGCAATAACATGTAACAAAGTTGGCAAACATCATTATTGTGTTGATAACAAGCATCAATCTTATGGGAAATTGTCTTTGTCAATGTTATTGGTAATGGCATAAGACATAGTTTATTAGCATTAATGATAATGTCGACACTGTAAATTAATTTTATAGACAATGACATGTGTTAATATTATTGTTGATGTTGAGCGACAAAGTTAGTGATTGTTGATTTCTGAGTTGAACATGTGTATCAACCTTACGGGTGGTAATGTCGTGTTCTATATTTTTTACGACAATGAATTGTAACGTTCGTGGACATTAATGTTTGAGCTAACTGCATGAATATATTTTATAGATTATGGCATATATTAGTATTGTTGGTAAAGACAGACAGTGAAATCAATCAACATCAACATTACATTGATGCAAGTCAATTTTATTAGAGATAAGAAGTGACAAACTCAGCGAATGTGTGTATTTATAACAATGACATGCATCATCCTTAAAACTGAAGCATGCATCAACATCGTTGGTGTTGGCGAGCAAAATATTCGATGGGAGAAGATAGCTGAGGGACGGCATAGTTCGTGATTATGGTAGGAAGACTATTGTCATGTGATGCTAGTCATGCACAACAATAAGTAGGATCTTAATCACATTATAATATCTCTAATTAATACAAATAATGATACTCTACTTATAATATTAGAGAGTAATAATTTGATAATTTTAAATAATATCCCCTAAATATTATATTAGATGGACCATGCTAATTCATTTAATTATATTATCCATTTAATATTTAAGCTCTTTAACGTATTTAAATTTTAGTGATCTTTGAATCATTGCATTTTTTAATGGAGATCCACGTTTTAACTAATTATGCAATAAATTTCAAACCATTTTAGCACTAATGTTGATGTAGTCTTTTAGTTGAAAATTTTCATAAATAAAATTAAGGCTATTCAAACTTTGCTTTATCAAACTTATAGTTAAATCAAATGTCTGAACGAGACAAACTCAAAAAAGTAAAAAATGGTATATTCGTGCCCCAGAAAAATCAAAATAAAGCAGCAAAAATATGGCTAAACATTTTAGTAAACTAATTACAAGACCATATAATTTCTAAATTTTACAATGCTTATAATAAAATTGAGCTTCTAAATAAGAGAAATTCATTGAGACCAAAATCGATCCATTTTGAGTTCATTAAGACACTTAATCAACTAATCAAAGCTGGTATCCTAAAAAAAAATATAAATAGACCCACATTCTACAGATGAAGGGGATTGGGATTTGGGTTTGGAGAGAGCTTGAAACTCTGAAGAACTTTAGAGTTGTGCTCAATGTTTCATATTGATGACTACTACGTTGTATTATCTTTACCGGATCACCATTGCTCAATCATCATTGATCGACCACTATCACCAAACATTCATTATCAAATCACTGTCACTACATTGTCATCAATCAACCACTGTCACTCATCCGCCATTATTTAACCAAGATCATCAGACCACCATCATTGCCTTATTATATTCACCTAGCTATTATTTTTCAACTATAATTGTTTAATTGTTGTCACTCAACTATCTCAGCACAAATGCCATTCTCATCCCGCTAATCTAACTAGAGCGATCGAAGTATAAGATAGTGTGGAGTGTATCACTCTATAATTCCATATTTTCTAATTAAATTGAAGAGCTAACATTTACATATAAATGTACAAGATTTGTGTAGTATGTATGTCAATATGTTAAAATATTATCTTATTACAAGTATTTCATAACGGACATACAATTTAAATTATTTTTTTATATTTTAAAATGTTTTAAATCATGAAATATTTATTATAAATTTGATGGAATTAAATTTATTTTTTTTATAATCTTTTTGGTATTTAATCCAAGCTTAATATTATTCTCATGTAGTAATTTATTAAGGTAATGTAGTCAATTTTTTTTT